>NC_142878.1:28176515-28477045 GCF_051225735.1 Oryctolagus cuniculus | reverse complement strand
CATTCCTTTAGTCTGTAAAGGATGTAACTTAAAATACAGTATTGAACCTGTTAGCAATGTAATTTAAAAGCCAAATGTTCATTAAGAGGATTACCAAAGAAAGATCACTAGTGGGTCAGACCTACGAATACTCTAACAATGATGAGTTATCCCTAGAAACTACTGCACTATAAACTAGGCAGCTTAGTTTGAAATTCATTTCCAATATACTACATATACAGCCAAACACCTTTCATACATATATCGACATGTCACACTATACCCCATAAATACGTACAATTATATCAATTAAAAAGAAATATTTACATATATAAAATCACTAAATGATTCTTGTTAGATGACTTACACTGTGATGTACGTATGTGGCACATGTGAAAGCAGATGGAGTGATAAAACACCCACAAGCAGGGGCTGGCGCCGTGGCTCACTTGGTTAATCCTCTGCCTGCAGCGTTAGCATCCCATATGGGTGCTGGGTTCTAGTCCCGGCTGCTCCTCTTCCAGTCCAGCTCCCTGCTGTGGCCTGGGAGGGCAGTGGAGGATGGCCCAAGTCCTTGGGCCCCTGCACTTATGTGGGAGACCAGGAGGAAGCTCCTGGCTCCTGGCTTCGGACCCATGCAGCGCCGGCCGTGGCGGCTATTTGGGGGTGAACCAACAAAAGGAAGACCTTTCTCTCTGTCTCTCTCTGTCTGTAACTCTACCTGGCAAATAAATTTTTAAAAATCTAAAAAAAAAAACCACACACATACACACATAAGCAGATGAGAAAAAGGAAGAGAGGGAACCAGACATAGAAGCTTACACACCAGGATTATCCTGGAGAAATAGAGGAATTTTACTTTCCTAATTTTCAATTTCTTTTTTTTTAACTTTTATTTAATGAATATAAATTTCCAAAGTACAGAATATTGATTACAATGACTTCCCCCCCATAACGTCCCTCCAACCCGCAACCCTCCCCTTATCCACTCCCTCTCCCCTTCCATTCATGTCAAGATTCATTTTCGATTCTCTTTATATACAGAAGGTCAGTTTAGCATACATTAAGTAAAGATTTCAACAGTTTGCTCCCACACAGAAACATAAAGTGAAAAATACTGAGGTAGAGGGCAAGATGGCGGAATAGGAAGGGAGCACACTGATAGTCCAGGGAGAGACAGTTTAATAAAAGTGGATATACTGCAGATTCAAGGAAGAGTAGGGGAGGAAACAGCAGAAGAAACTCTTCCGGAACGCGTGATTCACAGTGGACCTGCGTGGAGAGCGTGGGAGCCCACAGTTCGGGACACCAGCGGCAGACTCAACACACCAGCGCTGGAACGCGAGGTGAGCCGAACCTAATTTTCAATTTCAATCTCAGCCTCTGTGACAAATTTTCCAGGTGATAACTTGATATCATATTCAATTTACATTAGAATTGGTGGGTTCCTGCTCTTGGAACTATGAGAATACTTTTCAAGAAGTCTGTTATTTCAAACTGAAAGCATTAAAATTTTTCTCAGAAATATGTGCCTCTGTGTAAATACATACAAATACACACAATGTATTACCAACATATGGCTAGGGTAATAATATAATACAAAAGTTTTTGCATATATTCCATAAGCATCTTCCATTTTTTTCTAAAGCTTGCACTGTATGTGTGCAACAAAAGCAATAGATAATGTGCAAACAAGGAAGGGGAGTGATTATTCTAGAAGGAATAAGGCCAAATGTTTGGAATAAGCAACCCATTAACTGTAACCCAGGGTAATAGTGGGGGTGCTTATAAGTAACTCATTCTATTCTTACAAATGGGACCAAGAACATAAATTACTACTAATTCAATGAAAAGCCAGAAAGATTTGATAGATGCCAGCCAAAACGGCCCCAAGAAGAAGCCAAAATAAGGCTGACAAAGAGTGTAAGAAAGAAAGCTCCTTAGTATTTGAGAAGGTTTTCCTTACTCTACCAAAGCCTAAGCATTGTTACTTATCACCTGCAGACAATGGGTCGCTAAGCTCAGAATAATGGCAAAGAATACAACAGCATACAAAGTACAAGAACGAAAAACTAACACAATACAAGCTTCATGCAAAAGGAAACCTCAAGTGGAAAAACAAACTTTGTAATATGACATCCAGTAGAAGTTCTTAATAAGGGAACTGAAGAAGAAGATGGTCTTTCTTCCTTCTCCCTCAAAAATGTGCCCTAAAATCACTCAAATGGGGGCATCATTTAAAGGTTTTGATAGCTTGGCAAAACTTTTTATTCAGAAGTAGCTATTATGCCAGCAGAATACAATGGGTAGAGAGTCTCTTACAACCATGGAAGAATTCTCACTTAACTTTTTGACCTTGCACAAATAATTTATCCTTCTATGCCTCAAGTTTCCCATCCATAAAAATTAAAGTTTAGTGTCTGCAAATACTAACTGATAGAATAAAAAAGGGAGAGAACGATCCAACATGGGAAGCGAGATACACAGCAGACCCATAGAATGGTGGATGTCCTAAACAGCACTCTGGCCTCAGAATCAGCCCTTAAGGCATGCGGATCTGGCTGAAAAGCCCATGAGAGTATTTCAGGCATGGAAAGCCAAGACACTCTGGGAAAAAAAAAATGACCTAAATGAAAGATCTTCAAGAGTGAGATCCCAGTGGAAAGAACAGGTCATCAAAGAAGGAGGTATCTTTCTCTGAAGGGAGGAGAGAACTTCCACTCTGACTACGACCTTGTCTAAATATGATCAGAGTCGGTGAACTCAAAATGCTTCCATAGCCTTGGCAACTCATGACAAGAGCCTAGGGTGATTACTGATGCCATAAACAAGAGTGTCAAATTGTTAAGTCAACAACAGGAGTCACTGTGCACTTACTCCTCTTGTAGGATCTCTGTCCTTAATGTGCTGTACATTGTGATTTAATACTATAACTAATACTCAAACAGTATTGTTCACTTTGTGTTTCCATGTGGGTGCAAACTGTTGAAATCTTTACTTAATGTATGCTAAACTGATCTTCTGTATATAAACAGAATTGAAAATGATTCTTGATGTGAATGGAAGGGGAGAGGGAGCAGAAAAGGGGAGGGTTGTGGGTGGGAGGGAAGTTATGGGGGGGAGCCATTGTAATCCATAAGCTGTACTTTGGAAATTTATATTCATTAAATAAAAGTTAAAAAAAACAAATTCCAAAAAAAAATTAAATTTTAATGAAAGTGTTCTGATGATGTAATGTGTGTTTATACATGTGTTTATAACAGTTAATATTCAATGCCATATATATATAATTTAATATTTAACTTGTTAATTAGCCTTATATAAAGTAAACTTTAACTCCATAGTAAAAACAACAGTACAGTGAAAAACATACTAACACTAATGAAATGTCCGTGTAAAATGGAGCAGAAAGTGGGAAGCACTGGGTAACAGACCAAGGAAATTGGACCTTATTTTATAATAACACATAGTGAAAGAGGACAGTACCTTATGGAAGAGGCATATTAAAAGCCAAACAGGTTTGCATTTCTGTCATGTAAGTATTCAAGGAGAGCCAAGGAGGGAGAGCAATGCAGAGTGTCATGAGAAATCTAAGCATTTCTTAGTGGCTAGCCGTGACAAAGGCAGTCTCACCGTGGCCTCAAACCAACAACATCGAGATCCAGTGCAGCTTTCTAAGGTCCTGCCTATCCACGATCTTCCTAAGTCATCTCAAAGAAAAAAAAAAAAATAGACCAGTAGAGTTGTTCTTGCATGGAGTTGCACACAACATAATTAAGACAACTACAAAGTAGACGGACATACGTGTTGCTTTGCTGCATTTCATTTTCAATCGAATTTGAAACATTTAACACAAATTATCTGTCCCTACATGGCAGAAAACTCATCAGAGTGAGTGGAGTAAGGAGTTTTCCTTCCTGAAGCCTCTTGCTCTGTAGACACCAATTCTAACCGTGATGAGGGTTGGCAGTTGAAGCCAACACTATTCCAATTCAATATAATACTTGATAAATCTCCTGAAACAAAGGCAGATTGGCATCCTTAGCTCTGCCCAGCAAAGTTTCTTCTGGTTTATATACTGTATTCCTTAGTCTTCTTCCTTTACTAGAAAGTTAAGTATTACAATGAAGCTCAAGCCAGTGGAGAAATTCTGTAAAGTGTATTTCAGTTAAACTTGGCATCTCTTACGGATATAAATGCCAGGTACACTGCTTTTCAAACAACTTCACTTCATTGCAAAGTGTCTGAGCATACAGAGAATTTTGAGAATTTGCTATGCAAATAATAATCACTTAAAATTGCTTGAAATGTCAAATCTGCTCCATACTGAGGGCTGGAAATTAAAAATGTTTTCAAGTTTTACACCTATAAGAAAGCTCTAGAAATAAATGCAATCTATTATCTTAAATTACTATATACATGAAATATCCCCAGAGAAATGTGAAAACCATGTATGAGTTATATCATGATATAAATATTCAGAAACTTCTATCTTAACAGGCTCATATAACATAAATTAGCACCTTTGTATCATACTTAAAGGGCAATATGAGAGCTAGACTCTGTAGACGTACCTAAAGTGGGGTCTTTTCTCCTTCTCACCTTGTCCCTTTTTGGCATGAAACAAAAAACTGCAAGGGATTAAAAACGCTAAGTGACACCACAGGCAGGTCACTGCAAGGTTCAACTCCGACACAGTGGAGCTAGCAGGTGCTAAGGCTTCTTGTAGAACTAACTTTCTCATTTAATGAGACCTCGACCAAAGGAATGTCCATCATTTCTGTTAAGATTGAGAAATTCTCCTGATCAGAATTAATTTAAAAAATTAATTGATTTAATATTTATCTAAGAGGACAGCATTTTTCCATAAAGTGCATATTGGAAATTTCCAAGGAGTGGATTCGCATGTTATACTCTTCCACCAACAGTGGATGTATTTACAAGGCTCATCAGAAGGCTGGTGACAAAGGGGAGAAGGAGGGAAGATGATTGTCTACCTGTACGAGGGGTAATCTCAGAGACTGTCTCTAAATCACACTTCCCACTGCTCTAGTATCCCCAAATGTTATGGGGTGACAGTGCAGGAAACAAATGTTCTCCTTTTTTATCTGGCCAAGTATGTATCGGGTGTCTCTCAGAATAGTAAGTAGATGAGTAGCAGTGATACTCCTGAACATTTTTCTGTTTCCTGCGATAAGCATTATTAAAGGAGACTTCTTGACTCACTAACAGATTCTAGATTCACTAACCAATCACCTTTTTCACAGGGTCTATCCTAAAGCATGTAGTCATGAGAAAACTGTATGTTTAATAGTCTTGACTTTTAAAAAGATGCCACCTTGTTTCAACTCCAGATAAACTAGTTAGATGCTTTAAAACCAGTGCAGTCAAAATGTGGGACAATTATTATTTAAAAGGTTAAAAAATAAAATTTAGTGAAAAGCTTATTTTAAAAACTTAAAAATTCATCATAGCAAACTTTTTCCTAGTTTCAGTATTAATCTCTTGCAAATTGCCTTCTATTTTCAATTCACAAATTAATTCAATTCACAAATTAATCTTGGTTGATTTTTTTGAATCAAAGAAAATAACTTAGGTACTGTTAATGTTTAAACAAGATCAATTTCAAACTTGAAAATCACCTCCATATTTTCGGTAGCATATTTATTCACTGGCAATCAATTTGAACTGTAACAGCAAAAATCATAAATAAAAATAGAAGACTTGGCAAGTAAAATAATTCCTGTGTTTTAAAAGAGTTCCACTTTGTATTAGAATAATAATTTGCTAAATTGGAAGAGGGTATCTGAAAAATCATTCACACCAGTAGCTCTTGCCAAATAACTTCAATCATGTTTCATGACCAGGTTTCTACAAATAGAACACTTATGGTGTCATATTTTGAGCAAATATGAATAAAATGGTTTTTATTCAAGGTAATGTAGTATATTGGAGAACGGAAAATAAATGCCAAACAATACTGTAATTCTTTCTTTCCTTTTATCCACAGAAATAATACGGAAAAGCTAATGACAATCCCCAAAACTGGAGGAAAAGCTACACACAATTCCACTACCCCAGGATTATGTTGTTATTAGCACTTATTTCATTTTGAGCTATGCTTGTATTTATAATTCAGTCATAAAATAAGTAGTCATGTTTACACTATATATACAATCTTATAGTTTTATACTTTTTCACTCGATATTTATCTTGTATTTTCACTTTTGAATGACAGTAGAACTGACTATACTCTTCTACCAAACCCATCCATGACTTTTTTTTTTTTTTTGACAGGCAGAGTTAGAGAGAGAAAGAGAGAGAGAGAGAGAGAGAGACAGAGAGAAAGGTCTTCCTTCTGTTGGTTCACCCCCTTAATGGTCGCCACAGCCGGCGCGCTGCACTGATCCGAAGCCAGGAGCCAGGTGCTTCCCCCTGGTCTCCCATGCGGGTGCAGGGCCCAAGCACTTGGGCCATCCTCCACTGCCTTCCCAGGCCACAGCAAAGAGTTGGATTGGAAGAGGAGCAACCGGGACAGAATCCAGTGCCCCTACCAAGACTAGAATCCCGGGAGTGTCGGCACCGCAGGTGGAGGATTAGCCTAGTGAGCCACTGCGCCAGCCCATCCATGGCTTTTCAACTAAGAATTCTAAGATCTTTCAAAAGGTGGAATGATGGTTTAGAGCATTGTCAAGACCTCCTTGTGGTGCCAAAACCCCTATTTGATCAGCAGGTGCAAGCTTTCTGATTAATCTGAAGAAATCTTAACCCTGAAGACAAAAGCCCCTATCAATGTTTAAACAGCTAAATGGTTGTAGAGCCCTCCGTTCCAGCCTTGTTATTTGAAGCCCATTGCCCTGTTCTCCAAAGCTTGATGCTTCTAAGCTTTTAAAATGTACTCACTGCTACTAAACATTTTTTTTAAAAAACAAAGTTTCTGGTATTCTAGTTCTCAATGCTCAAGGCAAACCTTAGTCGTACACATTCTACGCAAAGAAAAATGCAAATAAGTTTAGCTTCAGAAAACTGCAGTAACCTAACTAGAAATTTTGTCTTCCTCTTGATAGGGTAACAAATTAAAGCACAGGGCTTTCTATTGGGAGTTCTACCTTTCCAAAGACTGACATGCTGTACTTACTCTGGATAAACATATTGATGGCCAAAACAAATACAGTATCCAGTATCTAATGGTACATTTTTGATACTTTTACTATTAGCCAATAATTTAGAAATGTTACTTTATTTATGTTTTCACTTACAAGAGCAGTATCTCTTCAGGCAACCCTTATTTGCTGGGGGGTCAGGGAAGAAAGACAAATTCAGAAAAATTCTCGACCAATTAGGCCATCAGTGGAGACCACTTCCCCAGTGAGTGACATCATGCTAAGCAAATGAGAAAAAAGGCAAGGCTTTGAAGTGTTGTAAATCTTTCATCATCTTGAAATCTTTGAAATGTTGGGTAATTCTAAAGAGCCTCACCTCTGGCTTTTTTATAGGCAAGTCAGAGTTAACAGCAGTTCCTGGAACCCTACTGCATCTAAAGGAAATACCCACAATGCTTTAACAATTATTTCTCAGTGTAACAGCAATTGATGCTTTGTGGCAACAATCCTACAAATCTTTTTTTTTTTTTTTTCCTCAAACTGAATTTGCAAGGTGATTTGCACTTGGAAAACCAAATCCTGAAGTAAACTTAGAAAGAACTCTAAATCAATAATATCTTCCTACATTCCTTTTGAAGTAGAGAATAGAATATGACAATTTAAATGATAATATGCAATGCTAAACAATTATTTCATTTTCAAATAAGGCTTGAGTAATTTCAAAAGCGAGATCTTAATGAGGAATACACTATTAATGCTATAATCTATAAAAAGAAAACTTAAATACCTCACCTTGGTGCCTTTATAGGTATACAGTGTCTCATAGAAGCAGTGATTGCCCCACACAGATGATGTAAAGACTTAATGATGTAAATATTTTGTTTACTGAAATATTTTCCTAAATAATCATGGGTAAACCTTCAGTATCTCATGAGTAAGGAAAAAATCCAAATAGCCTAAGAAACCAGGTATTACAATCAGAAATTATTTGTAAGATGCCCTATATTCCTTGTCTCTGTGATACTACCCCCCCCCCCCCCACCTTCTAAGCACAGGAAAGCCTTGGGATCATTCTGAAGCACCACCTGTTGGGAGCTTCCTGTTTCTACAATTCCTCTTACATCCATTCTGTCTTCTCTATTTCCTCTGCCACTGTTTCACCTCAGGGTCACATCTTGTCTTCAAAAACCATACAAGAACATCTCTTCTGTCCCCTCTCCCTCTAGGTTCATCCTTTCCCATCTGAATGTGCTGAACTGGGCATAAATACTATAAGTGATGAAGTTTCCTTATTGAAAAAAAAAAATGTTGCTGTTGTTTAGAAACTATTTCAAATCAAATAATTTCCTTAGTATTTATTTTAAAACTTTCAATGAGCATCTTGTTAAAAAGTAATCAACCTTTAGTCCTGTAAAATTAATTGAATAACATGCAAAGAAAAATATTTTCAGAGAAGATATTGGCTATATCATAACACTGCATCAATTCCTATCAAATACTTTCTAGTGATACTTAAATTAAACATTAGTTGACTACTTTATTTAATCATGTTGTTCCTAGTTCACATCTTTTAGGCCTAAACAGGAAAAGTACTATGAAAGTAATATTCACCACTTACCTGCAATAAAATTATTTTTACCAATAGCAGTAATATTCATTTCTACTTCCTCTTATCACTTGGTAAAAATGATTTTAAGAATTATTTTGAGCAGCAAGTACCAACAAACAAGAATCTTTCACTGTCAAAAAATATAGAATAGATTCTTTCCTAGATACTCATACAATGAAAAAAAGAGAAATAATCCTTTATTAAATATTTTCCTATATTTCTCCCCAACCTTTGAATATGCAGTTCATTTTCTAACTATTGTTCATAAGACAGAAAAGAATACATCAACTACATCCACCAGAATTTGTCCCCAGACATCCACTGTGGATTCTGAAGCAAGGTATTGAAAACTGGGAAAGTGTGCCTAAATAGGATCCTTTAAGAAGAATGAGATATTGTAAATTTTCCTATAGTAATTAAAATGTGTTATTATAAAAATTCTCAAACTATAGGATGATCATATGATTCATTTTTACACTGATAGGGAGAAGCACCCCAGAGAATTGTTCTGATAGTAATAATTATCTTGCTGTTATAATGGTAATATTCATGTTGTATGAGTAGAAATGGAGAAAGAAAGTGGGAAAAAAAAACCTTGAGAAATTAGAAATCATTACATGAGCACATGCTAACACTTGAGAATGACTAACATCACTAAAATGTACACAAGTAATGACACTACCATTGCAAACAGAGTTAAGGAGGTACAATTGTTTGCCTAAGTTAGTGCGATGCTAAGCAGAGGTAGCAGCCTCACTGGCCCTGCTCTTATACTCCTTTATCACAAAAAAGTCACAGATAATCCCAGGAAGAAATCTGACTTGGAAAAGAACCAGCACCATTTCCAGGGAGAAGAAACCATTTTCAACTTAGACTGTGAAATCAGCATCTGAGTCGTTTATCACAGCCTTGTTTGACAATGTTCACATGATGAACCAGTTGATGGGAAATGAAATTTACAAATGATTAGGTCTGTCTGTAATGCAGAATAAGGTTTACAGATGCAAGGTAGCTCACCCAACATATTAACAACCAAGAAGGAATGAGTTGTAAGGAACACTAACATCTTGAACTGCCTGTATAATGTCTCTTTGTGTCTTAATACAAATTGGGAAAATTTTGCTTCAGAAACACCCAAGCTTTGCCTACAGACAAAAGTAATAAAATTATCCCAGGGTATTATAATCACTTATCTGTGGATAAATTGGCTCAACTCCTTTTTATTAATGGATAAATTAAAGAATCAAAGAGAAATGATGCATTGATTAGTTATTTATTCTAGGTAGAAGGTCAAAGAGAAACATTTATCATCCAGAAAACATTTATGTTTGACTTGGACACTGTGTAATCAAAAATATTCTATATGGCTTATTTATGTGTTAGTGAAAATCAAAATACTACCCAAAATACAGAGCTTTCAGAGGAAGTACCAAAAACTAATTCTGATGACAAGAAATTCAAGGAGTATTGGATAACGGGCCTTCAAAAAGCACAGAAAATGCATATCATGAAAAAACCATACAGTGATTTCAAATAATTTTTTGCACAAAAATAAGCAGGTTTTAATTCCATTTTTCCCTCTACTTTTTTCAAGTACCTATTTTGAGGTACCATATAACTGTCAAATAAAAAGTCAAAAAATTACAGTAATATACATCAATCTTAATGCTGGAGACATGTAGGGAGTCTAATATAAGTTTCATTTGATATATTACTAATAAAATTAGTGACAATTTCTGAAGACTTAACCTACATTTTCTAGCTAGAACTCATCGTGGGTTTACAACTATGAGTAGGCATCAGAATCAGTTCTTGGAGATATAATTGCTAGGTGAAAAGCAAATTATTTAGCTTTATCTCTGAATGCTGTAATACCCAGGTATGGACGCAAATCACAAGGTCTCAGGAGTGATACAGGTTTAGGAAGAGGGCAGCAAAGGGAAGTCTCTGTAAGGTAAACATGCCCTCAAGTTCATTTACACTGAAATATCTAAATAGCTCTGATTTTTATGCATTTTAATTTATTTGACAATACTTAACTGGAATCTAAGTTCCTAAGCTATAATAAAGGAAACCTGTGTCAAAGACATGATCTTTGTCTTTCTTCATTCATTCATTTATTCATTCAATAGTATTGGCCACCTGCTAACAATCATTCTAACTGTTCCAGTGACAAAGTATTGGAAGTAAGGTGGAGTCAGCAGAGACTACAGAGGCTCTCTAGGCTTATACTATGAAGTTCGGGGCACAGACCATGGGAAACGAGTCAGATTCTAGATATGCTCATACTCTCAAAGTACACACAGTCAAGAGTACTTGCTGAAGAATTGGTGTGGGGTGAAGGAAAGGAATAAGACCGGATGGGAGAGAGGGAGGCAGGAGGGAGTGGCTACTATAACAGCTATTTTTCTAATCTGTCCCTTGCAATAATGGACTGAGACTTTATACATACATTGAAGCTTAAAAACAACAAAAAAAGACAATACTTGCTTTCCATTTACCATTTTTTTTTTCAGTTCATGGTAACCCTAACAGTGCACCTTTGTGAGTGCCTTCGCGACCTCCTCTTTCCCACTAACACAATTCTAAATTCCCGTCCAAGTCTTTTTGTCAAAACTTGCTTAATTCTGTTTACTGCCACTTCTTGTCACACCGACTTTCGACAAACATACATTTCATATATCCCACATTGTTTTCTTCCCTCCCTCTCCAAATTGTCCTGCCATTCTCAAGTTCTCAATCAGAAGCCCTGATATAAAGAGCCTGCTTCAAGCAGACCGACAGTCTACATAACCATGATGGCTGCAGACTCTTTTGTCATTTCTGCTCACTCCTCCTGCCCCATCAATCTCGAGTCCAAAGCTGACCTTCATCTTTGAGAGGCTTCAACTGAAAAAAAAATCATCGTAATTATTGATCTGAGACCCTCCTTTCAAAGAGTTGCAACACATAATCACTCTCAATCTTGTCTTACACAGCATCAAGGTCCATCCTGTAAGTACAGAGAAGTACAGATGGTGACAGACAAAGCTGAACACTCGGGAGTACATCCCAGAAGTCAAAATCACAGTGGCTCTCCATCTGTTAACATATTCATATTTATCTCATTTTCCTATAAGTACTCCTTTGTATTCTCCACTCACGCTAGCAGATCTCAGCAGGCAGCGAGCGGTTGGCATCTATATTCATCTTGTAGTAGTTCTCGAGTCTCCATTTTCTAAATAGCATGATGTTATAAAGACAAGTGCCAAGGCCATATTCTAGCCCCCAAGAAATGTGAGTAGTCCTCAGCATTTTTCAGTTAACTGATCAGTAGTGGTGAGCAGTGCACCTATTATCTGTCCACTGGTGTCAAAACCCTTAAGACAAACTTGCCCTAGCCAGTAGTTATGTCATCCTCTTGGGCATTGAGCCTAACAGTTAAGATGCCACTGAAGGGGCCACCCTCACAGTGCAGTGGGTGAAAACACTGCCTGCAATGTTGGCATCCCAGATGGGTGCTGGTTCGTGTCCCAGATGCTTCACTTCTGTCCCAGCTCCATGTTATTGGCCCAGGAAAAGCAGCGGATGATGGCCCAAGTACTTGGGACACTGCACCCACGTGGGAGACCCAGATGAAGATCCTAGCTTCAGCGTGGGCCAGGCCCAGCCATTGTGGTCATTTGGGGATTGACCCAGCAAAGGAAAAGATCTCTCCATCTGTCTCTCCCTAACTCTTTCAAATAAATAATTTTTTTTAAAAGATGCCAGCTAAGAAGCCCATTTTCCACATTGGAGCACCTGGTTTCAATTCTTGGCACCAGACCCTGATTCCAGCTCCTAGTAATACAGATCTTTGGAAGCAGTGGTAAATACTTAAGAAATTAAACCTCTGCTAACCATATGAGAGCCCTGGATTGATTTCCAAGCTCCTCACTTTGGATTCAAGTCCAGTTCTGGACATTGTGGGCATTTGGGAGTGAACCAGAAGTTGAGATGTCTCTTTCTCTACTTCTCAAAGAAATCAGGGCAGGCGTTATGGTGCAGCATGTTAACCCATGCCTTGGGATGCCTACATTCGATATCAGAGTGGTGGTTCCAGTCCCAGCTATTCTACTTCTGGTCCATCTTCCTGTGCATGCACCTTGCAAGGCAGCGAATGATGACCCCGGAACTTGGGTCCATGCCATCCATGTAGAAGAACTAGATGGAGTTCCCAGGTTTGGCCTGGCCCAAACCTTTGGGGAATGAACTCATGGATGGAAGAGCTCTCTGTCTCTTCTTCATTCTCTATCACTCTTTCAAAAATAAGTAAACCTTTAAAGATTCCATGGTACATGTGTAGGAGAAATCTCAAAATGAAGAGTAGGTATATGGTCACATATTAGACTGACAGATTTTTCACTCTGTAATTTGAGTTTTTTTTTTTAAATAAAGTATTGGCTTTATACTATTAAGCTATATTTTAACAATAAGTTATAGGCCATGATTTAAAAATGAATGATTGCATATTTTCAAATATACTTTCATAGACACAAATAAACACAAAACAATGCAATCAGAGTTTCAAATTTTTTTAGGATTTATTTATTTATTTATTTGAAAGGCAGAGTTATAGTAAGAGAGAGGGAGAGACAGAGAGCTCTTCCAACAGCTGGTTCACTCCTCAAATGGCTGCAAGGGCTAGGCCGAAGCCAAGAGCTTCTTCTAGGTCTCCAATAGGGGGTCGAGGCCCAACACTTGGGCCTACATCTGTTGCTTTCCCAGGCACAGTAGCAGAGAGCTGGATCAGAAGTAGAGCAGCCAGGATATCAACTGGTGCGCATTTGGGATTCCATTGTTGCAGGCAGTGGCTTTACCAACTACATTACAATGCCAGCCCCTGATTTTCATATTTCATGGAATTATAAAGGGATAATTTGCAGGCTTGACAAAAACTGCAATATTTGGCCAGCGCCGCGGCTCACTAGGCTAACCCTCCACCTGCGGCGCCAGCACCTGGGGTTCTAGTCCAGGTAGGGGCACCGGATTCTGTCCCAGTTGCTCCTCTTCCATTCCAGCTCTCTGCTGTGGCCCGGGAAGGCAGTGGAGGATGGCCCAAGTGCTTGGGCCCTGCACCTACATGGGAGACCAGGAGGAAGCACCTGGCTCCTGGCTTTGGATCGGTGCAACTCATCGGCCGCAATGCGCTGGCTGCAGCAGCTGTTGGGGGATGAACCAACGGAAAAGGAAGACCTTTCTTTCTCTCTCTCACTGTGTAACTCTGCCTGTCAAAAAAAATGGCAACATTCAAATCCATCCAAGAAAGCATTAACAAAAATGTATTTACTTGAAAGGCAGAGTTAGAAGAATTAGAGAAAGAGAGTGATCTCTTGTCTGCAACACTCAGGGCTGAGCCAAGCCAAAGCCAAGAGCCTGGAACACCATCCACTTCTCCCACCCCAAGGACATCTTCTCCTGCTTTCCCAGGTGCTTTAGCAGGGAGCAGGATAGCATATGGAGCAGCTGGAACTGGAACTGGTGCTCCTATGGGATACTGGCATGGCAGGTGGCAGCTTAACCTGCTGAGCCGCAATGCTGGACTCTAGTAGGGCATTTTTTGAGGACAACAGGTCAATCAAAAGAAATGATTCATAAATCAATGCTTTATGAAGCAGTAAACATATTCATCACAAAGTACAGAGATATCGGTTGATTTTAGGAAGGGTTACATGACTGAAAGTCTCCTTGAAACTTCCTAGGATTCAACACACCATGTTAATTTGCTCTCATGCCTGATGTTAAGCTCTTGAGATTTCAGTAGTCCAAACAGCTACCCAAGTTTGATGTGGGGCTGCCAAATTAACACCTTTTCCTTTATCACTTTTATGTGCAAATGTGTTTCAGAAGCTTTGTGATTTCATCAATTTACAAGATTAGAGACACAGAAGTCTTTTCCCGTAACTACAGGAAATAACTGCTCAGTTTCAATGATCACTCAATTCATCTCAATTATTTCTTCCTATGTCAAAACTTGAGAAAACATGCACTTTATAGACCATGTTCCAAACAAGGGACAGAGATGCTTTATACAACTCTGCTGTTTTCCAATCTTCCTGAAGTATGTTCAGTCACATTATAATGGATGATCCCAACAGAGATTCAGGGAGTCACATTCAATCAGAAAGGAGGTTAGGACATTTATGCACGACTTGAAGGGGATTTAATATTGTTCCCTAAAAACAAATGTAGAGAATAATATGTTCAAAACTTGCACTATGGGCAGGTTAGCAGAAAAATCTGTGTGTCAATTCTCTCATCTATGAAACAAAATTGTATTTCAAATCTACAGAATTTTACATTATATGGAATAAGGAAAGTGAGTCTGGAGCAGACAAGGCTCAAAGAAAATGAAAATTTTCATTATTATTCTCTTAATTGTGTATTTGGCTGTTAGTATGCACATGTTTTTAGCACCTTCTTATCATTTGAATGACGTCTTCACAGATTAGAATGAAAATTAGTATCACATAATTATTTGAGCCTGGTAACTCTGAATGTTACTTTTAAAACTTAATGGGTGCCTATTTCTAAATTTCAAAGCAGCATCATAAGTAGAAAACATGTAACCCTCCCTTGCTGTTTCATAAATCTTTTGAATTCACAATTAGCTTATCAATCTAGCTTTTCCAAGAATTCTTTTTTTCCTTATTTTAGAACATAACTTCAAAAATCTCCACTGTCACAATTCTGTCTTTATGCTTTTTGTGAATAAGTTGGCTTGAAAATTATCTCTTTTTATAACAATCCAAATTTATCTACTTTATTATTTATTTTAATGCATTATACAAGCATTTCCTTACCGTTGGAGCACTGTGACATTAGGAAAATATTAGGAATGACTGTTTTGGTGGTACAAGCTGTCTGTATCACCTTTAGAAATTATTTAATGCTATAGAGCCCTGGAGGCTCTCTGAGCAATCTCTAGGTGCCATTCTCTACCTGATGAGATCACTGTGCATTCTAAGTGTGAAAGTATATGTAGTGTACCTATTAGGTCATCCTATGAAGTGTGTTGTCAGCTGGCAAAGAATATTTCAAACCAAGACCGGCTGCACTCTGGCCAGAAGGAGAATAGCACGTTTTAAATTTTAAAACTACAGTAAGTACAATGTGCTTACAAACTCAACTCTGCAAAGCATGATATATAAGCTGACTAGTGCCTTGACTTAGTGGATCAAGTGGCCCATGCACTGTGTTCACATATCAAATTAAAAGGCATCATCATGCTGTTAAGTTGCCAACTCCTATGTATTACTATAAGAAAGAATAAACCAAACAGGAATACAGGGAAGAAATGGAATGAAGACACAGCACAGAAGTACCAACAAGTAATGGTCAAAGTTCTAGTTTTTAATGGAAATTTCCTCAGGAAATGCATGTAAGAGATTCTTAAGGAAGTTAGCAAACAAGTTAAAGCAGCTACTTGTGGAACCATACTGAGAGTGCATAATGAACCAAAGATGATAATCTCTGCACAAGAAGGGAAAAATATGCTCAGATAAACATACAGATTATAAATAGTAGAAACTGTAGCATTTACTTCCACTTAATAGGAGGTGACTCATATAAACGATATGATAGGGCCGGCGCCGCGGCTCACTAGGCTAATCCTCCGCCTAGCGGCGCCGGCACACCGGCTTCTAGTCCCGGTAGGGGCTCCGGATTCTGTCCCGGTTGCCCCTCTTCCAGGCCAGCCCTCTGCTGTGGCCAGGGAGTGCAGTGGAGGATGGCCCAGGTGCTTGGGCCCTGCACCCCATGGGAGACCAGGAGAAGCACCTGGCTCCTGGCTCCTGCCATCGGATCAGCGCGGTGCGCCGGCCGCAGCGCGCCAACCGCGGCGGCCATTGGAGGGTGAACCAACGGCAAAGGAAGACCTTTCTCTCTGTCTCTCTCTCTCACTGTCCACTCTGCCTGTCAAAATAAAAAAAAAATAAATAAATAAAAAAAATAAACGATATGATAGTTTTGATCCAATAAATGACCAAACAATATACTTAGGAAATGTGGTTCCTGTACACCATTCTGAGTACTCTGAATTATGATACCAGCTCTACCATTTATTTTGTTGCAAATTTTGTTTAAAAAAATTATAGTTAAAGATACACAAAAATATAAGCTCCTTGCTAGGTTAGGGTGACTTGAGCACCAACAGGATCTAACAATAAAGGAAACTTGTGCAAAGCACATAAATAAATAAATAAATAAAATAACCACTATAACCTTAATGAGAATGAGCATTTAGAAAACTTAAAAACGTTTTTCTGTCTTCAATTTTATATCTGGAGTGTATTAAATTAGACTTATAACGAATTCATGGTGATTTTTCTTGGCACATATTGAAGATTTCACCTAGTTGCTTTTAGTTTTCACTTTATCCTTGAATATTTTACCCAAAGAATTAACAGTTAAAGTAACTGACAAGAATAAACGTGCTATTTCCTAAATAGTCCCCCCCTTTTTGGGGGGGATTGTCATTTTTACTCTCTATTCCCCATCTATTTGGTGGAAACCATAGTGGTCTAGAAAACCACTAAACCAGTAGTCAGTCAGAATAACAGAAGCAAATGACATTGATAATCCAAATAATATTCTGTCTTTTTAATATTTGCACAATAAAATTTGGAATTTTTTAGTTTTTATTTTATGCTATTTATATAATGAAAATTCTGTTAGCATTAAGAATGGTTACCATCTCCATATATTATTATCAAGGGAAAACACAGGCAGCCCATCTGTGGGAGGGCTGTTTTCTACAGCGATTCTAACAAAGAAGGCCTCTATGTGTCAACTTTTAATTCTCTCCTAAAATTCAGACAATGATGCCTGCTCTAATGAGCAATGGTGTGGCAACAGCAGGATAAAAATCTATTCCCCAAGTGAATGCCTACAATAAAAAAGCCAGTGAGCCTACCTGCTACTCATAAACTGTGGGACTTCAAACTCTCGGGGTCTGCTAGCACAAACAACGGTGGAATTCTTTCCTTCTGTGCTTGTCACTGTTACAATCACCTTTCCACTCGCAGAAAACGTGGACTTCACTGACTCCCCGAGTGATGGTTTGCATTCAGAGCGAGCAATCAACCCTAGTCATTTGAAAACATTTCATTTAAAGCTAACACTATCCGGGATGCCAAAGAAATCACAGAGTTGGGGCAAAGAGTCTTCTTATGAATTCACTGCAAGAAAATGAGCTGCCGCTCAGAAACTGGTGACTGACCGCATCACATAATACTTCCTTGAGGACTAAATGAAGACTCGCTTATCAGACGGTGTAGTCTGTCTCTTCAACACTGATGACATTAATGCAGTAATTTCCAAACCTTACTTTCACAAAGCTGAATGCATATGTGGAAATTAAAAAAAAAAAAAAAAAAAAAAAAAAAGGTGCTAAGGGGCAGGTGATGTGGGTAGCAAGATAAGCCTCCGCCTGCAGCGTCAGCATCCTATATGGGAACTGGTTCCTGTCCCGGCTGCTCCATTTCTGATCCAGCTGCCTGCTAACACGCCTGGGAAAGCAGCAGAGGATGGAACATGTTCTCGGGCCCCTGCATCCATGTGGGAGACCTGGATGAAGCTTCTGACTCCTGCCTTTGGCCTCGCCCAGTCTTGTCTGTTGGGGCCATTTTGGGGAGTTGAATGAGCAGATGGAAGCTGTGTCTTCCCCCACCCCTCTAATTCTGACTTTCCAATAAAATAAATCTTTAAAAATAAAATAGGTGCTGATGTGTATTTTCCTTTAAAAAAAGTTCTAGAAAGCCATAACAGAGCAACATTAGATGCATTCAATAGAAATTTAAGGAAAAGGGAATAGAGTGTGAGATTTTATAAAGGAAGAAACTAAGAAAAACTAAAAACATGAATTAAGTAGCAATGAGGAGTCCGAATTGACATAGCAAGTAAGATAGCATTGTGTATGGAAATTCTGGAAGATCTCTTTTAACTGACACTCCAGTAGAGTCATTTCTCCTGCTTATAAGAATCCAGTGGCCAGGCCTATTACAGGCACCTTTTTCCAACAATGTCTGCACACATATAATAAAAAAGAATGTTTTACAGGAATTATGACAAGATTCATATTAACAATATTATTTTCTTAGATACTACTCATTACTTGTGTGTCTATTTAATAAAATCTCAGAAAATTCATCTTTGACATCCTGACAGCAGATGGATAAAGGGATAAATACACAAATCCAATCAATTCCTGAAGACAAACTGACTTCCGGGAAATAATTATAACAGCATGTTGAGTGAATTATTTTCTGTATTCTAGAGATAAGGCCCATAACTAAAAATTAAATTACTTAATTACCTTACATTCCACACTAACACACAAGAATCTCAAGTAGGGATCAAATCCCACTGAAAGAATCTACCGAGGAGGGCACTGCTGGCACCACTACCAACACACACAACTGTGCCGGACACTGCAGAGTTTCTCTAAAGGTCTTGCTGGGAGCGCATACCACACAGTGACAGAGTCCACCTCTGTCAAGAAAGAGAAAGGGAAGCTTTCCCCTGCGTGACGCCAACTGAGAGAGCTATCAGTAAGAACGTTCAGGGTGCCTACAGGATGTAGAGACTAGCACTTCATCTGCTAAAATCTCCGTGCAACCAAGAGATCTGCTGATTAGCTCAAGTAAGCTGACTTCAAAATGACAAACATGAAGACAGCTGTCCAAGCACAAAGCAATGGCAGTGTGTGAGGGGAAGGACATGCCAATCAGGCACCACCACTATGTGTTATATATATTCACTAATACAACATACTGAACCCCAAAGGTAAGTATAATTACTTTGTATAAATTAAAAATATAAAAATAATTTTAAAAGGGAGGTATAGGGGCAGGTGTTGTGGTGCAGCAGATCAAAACTGCTACCTGTAGCACTGGTATCCCATGGGAGCTGGTTGAATCCCGGCTGCTCCACTTCCCATCCAACTCCTTGCTAATGCACCTGCGGAAGCAGTGGAAAATGACCCAAGTACTTGAGCCCCTGCCAAGTATGTGGAAGGTCCTGAAGAAGGTATTTGCTCTTGGCTTTGGACCAGACCAGCTCCAGCCATTGTGACCATTTGGGGAGTGAACCAGCAGGTAGAAGATTTCTCTCTCAGTCTCTCCCTCTCTCTCTGTAACTCTGCCTTTTAAATAATGAAAAAAATAAATCTTAAAAAGTAGTTGTATCATTAAAAGCAAAAGGGTGGTTTAACAATATGTCATTTTGGTTTTGTATGCTGAACTGGCCACCAGAATATACAACCATGCTTAAGAAATAATTTCATTTTTCCACAGTAGTACAAAAGGGTAATAAAAATGTTTTATTAGTAAATATTAACTTGGGCATTATTATTTTATGTGTATTCTGTGGTTGCTACACGGCAAGTCTTCTTTAAAGATTTTAAAGCCATTATTAATTTCCAAAGTATGAAAGTCATCTCAATAAAAGAATTCCATAAAATTTAATTTACTACATTTGGCCACAGAATGGTGACAGCACTTTCATATATTTCCATAACTACTCACTTTTCATTCAATACATAAATAATTCTATGAACAGAAATGACATTATCTAGAATCTACGTTAGACTAGCAAATATATTTTTCTACAAAGAATCTATAGCAATCTGCTACCACAAAACATTCATCCCCTTTCAACCATTAACCACAAATATAAATTCCTGGGGCATACATTTAGAGCCTAGCATTAGGACACCTGCATTTCACATTCGTGTACCTGGGTTATGTTCCCATTTCTGGCTCCTGACTCCACCTTCCCACCAATGGAGACCTTGGCAGGCAGTGGTGATGGCTCAAGTAATTGTATTTCTGATACCCACACGTGATCTCTGCATTGAGCTCCTGGTTCCTAGTTTTGATCCTGGCCCAATCTCAATGGTTGAAGGAATTTGGAGAGTGAAAGAAAAGATAGCGGCTTTGTTTCTCTTCCCACTTCCTCCCCTCAAAAAAATAGAAGTTTTAAAAATGAAAGAAAAATTCCTCTTTCCTTCCAATGCTTCCTAAGCCAAGAATTCCCAAATGTAGCTGAGTAATTATGTACTTGTTTCCACTTTCATTTAATATTAATTTTCTAGTATTAATATTTAACAATGCTGACTCTGTTACAGAATCAACCCCAGATGCCAATCATGATTGCATGTTTCTAATCTCAATAGCCAGCAGACATGAACAGACTATGGAAATCATTATTCAATCATCTATTAAACAATGTTAAGTTTCTATATTATTTAAATGCAAGATTCAACCTCATTTCTGCAGATAATATAAACGTTAACCAAAGATCACACTCCTAATTAGCATATGAATAATGATCTATACTAACATACCCAAAATTATGAATCAGGCCAAAAAATTGAAAAAAATGACAAAAGGAACTCAAAGAAAATGAGTGCTCTAGAAGAAGGAAAGATCATTTATAGTTGATTGAGTTCATTCATTCATTCCAATAAAGGTTACTTAAAAGTGAATCTTGATTCCAGTAGCTAAGTTAAAATGCTATCAACTTCAGATCCCATTATCTGAGCTTAATTTTAGTTTAACAGGTCAGTTTAACCTTCTGAAAGACTACACTGAATTACATTGTATTTATGAAACATGAAAAATCTTTTTCAGAGTCTTTAATGATGTAAATGATTCTATTTGATTATATGAACAACGATAACACTATTTCCATTACATTAGACTCACGCAATATACAAGTCTTTCACTTCATAAGTCAAGGTCAGCCAGCTGTAGCATCAAAGAATCAAGCCAAAAATGTAAATATTACTACTTCACATGAACCTTGAGAAATTGTTTTCTCATTTTTTCCCAAACTGTAGCCATTTCCTGTTTACATTCTCCATATTCATTTTGAAACACTTTATCTCTTCTATTGATGCTTCACCAACAAAATCAAGGTGTGTTATCATCAATGTGGCTCCTAATATTTGCTAATTCTGTATATTAAAATGTCTATAAAATACAGAACATAGATCTAATTTACCTAAGGAAATGTGAAAGACAGTTAACTCATCTGCAATGAAAATAGTGATTATATAGACAAATTATCTTTAATTATGATATAAATAATGTCAGTCATCAAAGGGTTCAAGTTCATATCAGTTATTTTCTCACAGGTCAACTGGGTTCCATAAATTTAGTGATCATTAACAAATGTCCAGTGAGGATCAGACTTGACCAATTTTGAGACTTTCAATACAGTTTTTATAAAGAGATTTATATATTCATTCATTCAAATGGCAGAGAGACAGAAAGGAAGAGAGAGAGAGAGAGAGAGAGAGAGAGAGATATCTTCAACCTGCTGGCTCTCCCACCAAATGGCCTCAAAAGCCAGGGCTCTGCCAGCAACTCCATCAGGGGCTCACACTTGGCTAACAGGGACTCAAGTACTTGGATCACTGTCCACTGTTTCTCAGACACATTAGCAGGGACTCAAATCAGCACCATGACACAGGATGCCATCATCTCAAACAGGGTCTTAACTTGCTGATCCACAACACAGACTCCAATACTGGGTTTTTCCAATACTCAGACTCACTTGAAACACAAGTCACTCATGACCATTCATTGGTTTGGTGAGCAATCTGGTCTGTGATTGCACTTCAATTTTAATAGAGGGTTGAACAGTGCTATCAGAATATATTTCCTTTTCTAATTACATTATCGAACATTCCTTTGTTTTTTTTTTTAAACAAATTAATTTGATTATTATTTAGAAGGCAGAGCAACAGAGAAAGACACACCCACACACAAATATCTTTCATCTTCTGGCTTACTTCCCAAAGGGCCACAACAGCCAGGTCTCGGCAAAACCAAAAGCAGGATCCAGCAACACCATTCCAGTCTCCCACGTGGGTAGCAAGAGGCCAAGGGCATCTTCCTCCAACTTCCCAGGCACACTGCAGGAAACTGGATCGAAAGAGGATCAGCCAGGTCTTGAACTAATACTCCAACACGGGATGCCAGTGTTGTAGCAGTGGCTTAACCTGATGCACCACAATATTAGCCCTACAACAGTCTCCTTAAATTATAATTAATACCTTAGAACTCTTTGTTACCAGATTAGTCATTTCTTATGGATACACATCTGAGAGGTTTTAAGATGTACTGATCAGAGGCTACGGAAATTTAAAATGTTACAAACATGGCACATGTCTGTATTATTAGTGTAAGTCAATGGAAAAATATAATCTAATTCACAGTAGTTCACTTAGTATACTATTTTTCTGGTAATTATTCCTTTAAGTAAGAATCAAGTATGAAATTCTATTTGTGGCACTCTCTCTGAAGTTAAATAAGTATCAACAAAAGCTGCACGTGGGAAACAAGAGGCAAAACTATGGGAACAGAAATGCCAACAGGAGCACAAGAAAGGCTAGCTGAAATGCACATTACACATCTCTGTTTTCCATCAACATCTGGGTACCAGCATTTTCTATGTTTACCTCTCCTGCCTCCTGTAATTCCTTCAATCTCCACACGGGGACTAATGTTAAACACATTGCAACTTACTCAGCTAATAATCAAACACCAGAGATAAAAATTCTGTTTATCATGAAGCTATTTCTGGTACAGTATGGACACTAATGCCATACTTTCTGTAGTCTGATTAAGCGGTGATGCAGAAATTCTCCTTTTTACCGCATAGCATTAATAGACAGGCATGTTCACAAAGTCCTTCCCACCCTGAACAAATATAAGAGAAATGGTACTCCAAGAGGGTATACAGAACTTTCCTTCAGGCACTCACCAAGAAAGGATATATTTAAGACACACTTCCATGTCAGAAAAAAAATACATCATTTAAACTATTATTAAATGTACTAGAAAAAGTAGCAACATACATGGGATAAATGGGCCTAAGATTTAATAAAATAAAAATATTAATATGTCAAATCTTGCAATGAAAGATAGGAAAACATATACAGAGAAGTTTCCAAGTAGCTTTTTATATCATGACATATTTTGGTCTGAAAACTTAAAAATAGGAAAATAAATTTCCTTATTCATTTCCATGACATTATCATTTATAGACATGAAACCACAGCTTATGAATCATGTAGATAGGAAGTAGTCATCTAGAATTTTTTTTAAAATACTGAACAATTTCTGGTACATTTTCTTTTCTGTGACCTTTTTTTCAACATGTCATATGCTAATATGTTCACAGTTTTCCAGGACAGTTAATCCTGATTTGTATTTGAAACCAGCGGTGTGTGTTCATGATTTAGGGATACATTTTCCTAATTATTCCAGCTGCAGCTGGTCCATCATGACAGAACAAAGTTGCATAAAGTGTACCTGGCTGTCTTCGTGTTGATTGTTCTTTAGTCAATTCAAATATTTTAGATCCATAGCAAATTTTATAGGATTGGGGATATCATGATGTGCATCCTGTTTATCTGTTAATTACCGGAAAATCTCTGAAAAATTATCTGAAATGTCTGTTCCAATATGCAAATAATATTTATGCAAAATTTTAACCATTAACCAGATTAATGCCCTTTGATTTATAGCTACAATATAAGTACTATTCTTCTCTAGTCTTCCAAACCAAGTTAACAAGCAATTAATTTTTTCAATGTCTATTTTTAGACTCCTAACAGTGTAGTTGTCCTATAGTTCACTACCACAATTACCTTACTCACCTATAGCTTCCAGCAAAAGAGATGAGTACACCTATTCCAAAAATAACAGTACACAACAGGAGAACTTATGCTTACCTTGTGATGAGTTTTCACACTCACTAAATCAGCACAGCTAAGCTCTACCTCCAGGGAAGACATAGTATACAGGCACAGCGAGTTCATGATTGAAAATGTGCAGATTTTCATTGTCAATCAGATCTAATATAGTCTATTAGAACTGTATCTTCTCTCATCTTGTATTAGGGCATTTATCTTTGTCCAGGTAAGCAAAGAGATTTATGTGTCTATATTAACTTGAAGATGAAAGAAGATGTGGGGTGCAGTTGTAGGTATCTTTGGAACACTAAAAATATTTTGCAATTTAAAATTTCCAAGTCTATTTCCATCGAGAAATCATTTGTAGATTGCCACACAACCTTATGAAATACACATGAAAACACACATGGTCCCCATATGTAAGTCTGTGGCTCATATCCTTTCAACTGAGTGAAAAGTATGTTGTACACATTTCCTCATATGCTCCAGGTAACTGCAATCTTTGTTTAGTCTGAAAATTCTTTCAAAAGTAACATTAATCCTGTGACAAAATCCCATTTAGTGGCTCAAATCAGTAGTAGGAATTCCTTCCCAATTTAGACTATTTGGGACATTACAACTGTGACAAGGACTCTTTAATAAGACAACAAGACAAGATCAAAACCGGTAGCGGAGAATATCTACTGACTTAGATACTTGAGCCAGAAAGTCTGAAGTGAGATTCTATTGAAAATCAAAACTTGACACCTAGCACCAAGGTTGTGCTACAAGAATACTAATTTCTACTTCAAAGGAACCTGAGCTTTCCATAGAAATAAGTGATTTCTAACAAGAAAAAACAGATAAAAGATGACTCTGGGAAATGTGCCTGCCAGTATGGAAGTTGTCAGAATCAAGCTCAAGGGACTCCGACAGATCCAATAAGCAACTACATTAATGTCCAAAAGACATGTGACTACCAACTATCAGAATACCTCCAATATTTACAATCCACAGATTCACAATGACACTCATCAAGCTAACTCCTTAAAACTCAAGATTCAACCAGTTTATTTTGAGAGTTGTTTCTAAGGGTTGGGGGGAAGAGAGTAATGGACATTTCTCATGCTTTTTCCTAAATACTGATGGATAATTCTAATTTACTAAAGATTCCAACTATAATTCAAAAATAAAAATTAGCAAATCACTGTGCTGCAACTCTAGCGAAATACTGGATATTGTGCTCATCAATTTGTTAGACTGAATATTGATGGGGAGTTTGTAATACAAAAGTTTCATGACATTTTAAGAATGACAATTGTGGCATAGAAGCTAACGCTGACATTCCATATAGGCACCAGTTCAAGTCCTGGTTGCTCCATTTCTGATCCAACTCCCTGCTAATGGCCTGGGAAAAGTGTCAGAAAATGGCCCAGGTGCTTGGGCCCCTGCATCCACACTGGAGTCTATGATGAAGCTCCTGACCTGGGCCTGGCTCAGCCCTGGCTGTTGAGGCCATTGGGGATTGAACCAGCAGATGGAAGATCTCCCTCTCTCTTTCTCTCATTCTGTCTCTCCGTAACTCTTTCAAATAAATACATCTTTAAAAGAAAAAAAAGGAATGACAGTCAAATAAAAAAATGTAGAAAATGTGGAACATTCTATAGGACATAAAAAGATCAATTTCTTGATAAATCATTTACAAGAAAAATAATAGGATAGGGTCCATTACAGAATAAAAAGACATCACATATAAGTATCAACATGCAGAATTGTTAGGCTCCTGATTTGAAGCAAGTCTACAAAAATATTTGAGAGTTTATGAGGGAAACCTAAAACAACCCCACATATTGGACACTACCCAGGAATTTTTTCTATGTAACAATGAGTGAAATGGATTAGCATTTACTGTGTGTTAAATTATGTCCCCTTGGGGCTGACATTGTGGCCTAACAGGTAAGCTGCCAGCTGCAAGGCCTGAATCTCATATGGACGCTGGTTTGAGTCCTGGTTACTCCACTTCCAATCCACCTCTCTGCTGATGCGCCTGGAAAATCAATGGAAGATAGCCCAAGTCATTGGGTCCTGACACCTATATGGGGGACCAGGATGAAGCTCCTGCCTCCTGGCTTCTGTCTGGCCCAGCTCTAGCAATTGTGGCCATTTAGGGAGTGAACCAGCAGATGGAAGATCTCTCTCTCCCGAATTGCACATCTCTTCCCTATTTTTTTTGCAATTCGGGACATGCTCAAGCTGACTTACCTCAAACAATAGAGTTAGAAACATACCAGGGATTGAATTGGTGGCATGTACCAATGCCATCTCATTATTCCAAGTGATCAATTTCAGTTCACAATTGATCATAATGAATGGACTAAGAGTCAAAGGGAGCACATAAACAAGTGTAGTATCTGCTAATACTAACCGATAGAATAAATAAAGGGGAGAGTGATCCAACATGGGAAGTGAGATACTCAGCAGACTCATAGAATGGCAGATGTCCTAAACAGCACTCTGGCCTCAGAATCAGCCCTAAAGGCATTCGGATCTGGCTGAAAAGCCCATGAAAGTATTTCAGGCATGGAAAGCCAAGACACTCTGGCAAAAGATCTCTGTGAGTGAGATCCCAGTGGAAAGAACAGGTCTTCAAAGAAGGAGGTACCTTTCTCTGAAGGGAGGAGAGAACCTCCACTTTGACTATGACCTTGTCTAAACCAGATAAGAGTCAGAGAACTCAGAGGGCTTCCATAGCCTTGGAAACTCATGACTGGAGCATAGGGAGATTACTGATGCCATAGACAGGAGTGTCAATTGGTAAAGTCAACAACAGGAGTCACTGTGCACTTACTCCTCATGTAGGATCTCTGTCCTTAATGTGCTGTGCATTGAGATTTAATGCTATAACGAGTACTCAAACAATATATATCACTTTGTGTTTCTATGGGGGTGCAAACTGTGGAAATCTTTACTTAATGCATACTAAACTGATCTTCTGTAAAAAAAAAAAAAAGAAATTATCAATTCCCAACTTGACTCTCACTGGGATTAAACATGACAATAGGTCTGATCTGATTTCATCATCATTTAAAAAAAATCATCTATTATTTTTCACTTTGTGTTTCTGTGTGGGAGCAAACTGTTGAAATCCTTACTTAATGTATACTAAGCTGATCTTCTGTATATTAAGATAAGTGAAAATGAATCTTGATGTGAATGGAAGGGGAGAGGGAATGGGAAAGGGGAGGGTTGTGGGTGGGAGGGACGTTATGGGGGGGGAAGCCATTGTAATCCGTAAATCGTACTTTGGAAATTTATATTCATTAAATAAAAGTTAAAAAAAAAAAAAAGAAACATACCAGGGGATTTGAATTCAATCCCATCGAGGTGGTATGTACCAATGCCATCTCACTAGTCCCAGTGATCAATTTCTGTTCACAATTGATCGTAATGATAGGACTAAGAACCAAAGGGATCACATAAACAAGAATAGTGTCTGCAAATACTAGCTGATTGAATAAAAAAGGGAGAGAATGATCCAACATGGGAAGTGAGATACACAGCAGACCCATAGAATGGCAAATGTCCTAATAGCACTCTGGCCTCATAATCAGCTCTTAAGGCATGCGGATCCGGCTGAAATGCCCATGAGAGTATTTCAGGCATGGAAAGCCAAGACACTCTGGGGGAAAAAAACCCTAAATGAAAGATCTCCACAAGTGAGATCCCAGTGGAAAGAACGGGTCATCAAAGAAGGAGGTACCTTTCTCTGAAGGGAGGAGAGAACTTCCACTTTGACCATGGCCTTGTCTAAAAATTATCAAAGTCAGTGAACTCAGGGGGCTTCCATAGCCTTGGCAACTCATGACAAGAGCCTAGGGTGATTACTGAGGCCATAAACAAGAGTGTCAATTTGTTAAGTCAACAACAGGAGTCACTGTGCACTTACTCCTCATGTAGGATCTTTGTCCTTAGTGTGCTGTACATTGAGATCTAATGCTATAACTAGTACTCAAACAGTATTTTTCACTTTATGTTTCTGTGTGGGAGCAAACTGTTGAAATCTTTATTTAATGTATGCTAAACTGATCTTCTGTATATAAAGAGAATTGAAAATGAATCTTGATGTGAATGGAAGGGGAGAGGGAGTGGGAAAGAGGAGGGTAGCGTGTGGGAGGGACGTTATGGGGGGGAAGCCATTGTAATCCATAAGCTGTACTTTGGAAATTTATATTCATTAAATAGAAGTTAAAAAAAAAAGATCTCTCTAACTCTGCCTTTCAAATAAATAAAATCTTAAACAAATGTCCCTCTCAAAAATGATATGTTAGAGTCCCAACCACCAATATATAAGAATGTGACTTTATTTGGAGAGGGTCTTATATAAAGTTAAATGAGATCAATTAAGTTCAAGTTAAAAATAAGTTCATGAATGTGGCCCTAATCCACAAAGACTAATGTCATAAAGGGGAAGATGTGAACATGGAGACTGACCAACAGACATACAAAGAATATGACATGGAGAGACATGGGGGACAGTCATCTACAAGCCAAGGAAAATGGCAAGGAAGATTTCTCTCCCAGCACTTTCAGAAGAACCAGAGCCCTGCTGAGACCTTGATGTTGGACTTCTGGTCTCTAGAACTAGAAGATGATGAATTTCTATTGTTTAACTCACCCAGTATGCAGTACTCTTCATAGAAGTCTTGGCAAACTAATACATCCTTCAAATGTCCTTATTAGTTAGATATGCATTCTAAAGTATTTACACATGAAATGGTATGTGTAAGATGTACATTTTAAGTATCTAGCAGGGGCTGGTGCTGTGGCACACAGTGGGTTAAAGCCCCAGCCTGCAGCACTGGTATCCCTCATGGGCACTGGTTGGAGTCCTGGCAGCTCCACTTCCAATCTAGCTCCCTGCTAATGTGCCTTGGAAAGCAGAGGAAGATGGCCCAAGACTTTGAGCCCCTCATGCACACGGGAGACCCAGAAGAAGCTCCTGGCTTCTGGCTTCAGATCGGCCCATCTCTGGCCATTGCGGCCATTTGATGAGTGAACCAGTGGATCAAAGACTTATGTCTCTGTCTCTACCTCTCTCTGTAACTCTTTCAAATAAATAAAATAATCTTTAAAAAATATATAGCAAGAAAGAGTGAGAGAAGAAATAAAGAATAGAAACTCTTTAAATTATTTAAGCTAAGGTTCATAATACAATATGGTCTATCTGCAATGAACTGGATGTATAACGGTAGCCTTTAGATTTTGGTGACATTGGAGGAAGGGATGATGGAGAAAATTTAATTAATATATATTAAGTTGCAGTTAGAGAAGAGAAATTCTAGTGTAGTACTGCACAGAAGGCTAACTATAGGTATTGCTAAGGTACATTTTTTAAATTTAGAGGATTTTTATGTTTTACCATCAAGAAATATTAAATGTTTGAGTAGACTTGTTAACCCTTATTTGAACTCTGGATGATATATATATATATACATATATATATATATGAATGAAAGCATCATGTGGTAACTCACAAATACGTAAATTTTATATATTGAAACAGCAAAGTGTAAAGTTTCATAAGAAACATTTAAAAATCAGAAGATAGGCATACGCATCTGGCCTAGCTGTTATTATGCCTACATCCCATCTCAGGGCTCCTGGGTTTGCATCCAGGCTCCATTCTTGATTCTGGCTTCCTGGTAATATGCACATTGGGGGACAGCAAGCAATGGTTGAAATCATTGAGTTGCTGCCAACCAGGAGACCTAGACTGATTTCCTGGCCCTCAGCTTTGGTTCTCAGCACTGAGCTTTTGTGGACATTTGAGGAGTGAAGTGGAAGATTCACTGTGTACATTTCTATCTGATAAAAACAACTAGTTTTAAGTGGGAGATAAATGAACAAAATTAGTGGGTAAGTTTAAACATGAACACACAGCTGAAATTAAAGCCGCTTTCTAAAACAACATTCTGCCTGATATCTACAGGAAAACTACACAACCCTAGTTAGAGAATCCAGCTATATTTCAATATTTATGATGACAATTTATAAATTCATGCCCTTATGATGTCATTGAGTTTACTTTAACAACTAATTTTAGAGAAGGATTTTAGGTAAGTACTATGCAAACAATTGAAATATTTCATGAACTCAGTGCAAAATTGTAAATACCAAAGACACATTCTAATATTTGCTGTTTTATTTAGAGCATTCCTGATCATTTCATGGAAAGGTAAAAACAAAATAAAGGATACTGTTTAACAGTTAGTGATTCAAACTTATCCTCCAGGGTAGCAGTCTGCTCTAGTCAGACAAGGAAAAGGCTGGTGCCTCTTCTTGAGATATTATAAAATATATATAACTGAGTATACATATTAAATGTGAATATACATATTATATATGGAATAAAAAGTTTCAGAATGTATTAATGCTCAATAGGGTAGAGACATATAAAATGTATATACTTGAAATTTTAAAAACCTAGCACACATGGTAAATTTATGATGTTATTTCACAGACTCTAGTGATATGATAGTCAATGATTATTCTATAAAGAAACTAATAAACCTGAGTTTTAAAATTAAGGGACGACAAGGACCAAATTACCTACAGGAAAAAAATTAATAAGTTCTTTCAAGATATCAGAATTTTAAGTAGTCAGTGATTCAATCTATCATGTTCTCAGTTTGAAAACTGTTTTTTAAAAGTGTGTAGTTCCATAATTTTTCTTATATGTGAAAATAATTTCTGAATATCAAATTATGAGCTAGGAAACTGCTAACATGCACCAGTTCTGAAAACATCACAACAGTATGTGGGTACATATAAAAATATTTGTATAAGAGAAATAATATAGACACATGTATCTAATATTCATGTTCTTCATCATACAAGTATTATTTATTATATAATAATATTATATGGTGGAGAAAAAGATAGTATCTGTATTCTTCATGCTATGTCTGCAGTTGAAGGACTCAATCAATGTTGTATTATTAATCACTCTTTAAGCACTTTTTGAACAGTAAATTAGGCAAAGTGTAAGTGAATTATACAGGTTGGTCACTCCAGTAAGAAAAAAAAAAGTACTGGGCAATTTTTATGCCATTACTTTCAACTGTTGATTAATTCTTCCCTTATTTTGAGTTAAACTAAAAATTTCAACTACATTGCCATCTGTTGGGACAACAATACAAAACCAGTTGAAGAATAGAATTTGAATTCAAATCCAGAATTCATTTATCTATAGAATAATTCCTAATTCAGTGGCGATACTTTTCATATTCTCAATATTCTATTATTTTCTTCATTTACAGATTTTTCACTCTATTGGGCCAAACTTGACAAAGATATCATTCTACTCTACTATCTGTTGAATCAATACTGAGCAGAAATCATAGGACACACTGTCCTCAGTAAAATGGTAGACAATTATGAACAGAAGCAACAAATAAAAGCTGATAGGAGAGATTAGACAGGCACATAAGCAACTACCAAAATACAGAAGTTACATGATGAGAGCAATTTAGCCAATACTACAAGAGTTTTGTAGATTTCTAATGGCTGGAATAATCAGTATATTTGCTGTTGGGCAAGTGTTTTTTGAGCCTGAAGTGTTTAAGTAAATGGAGCTTGAATGTCAGAGACAACATCCACATGGAATAACCCAAAAGTCTACAACTGGGACTGATGCATGAAATAACAAGAATAAAAGAAATACAGAAAATAGAATTGGTGAAGAAAACATCTACCGTCCCCCTCAAAGACCTATTTTTCCCTCACCCACCTATTCAGAAACCTTATTTACCACCCCTGCCTACAGCACACATGGCCATGTGAACAACTTCTTGTCACAGTACACATACACAAATGTTGGATGCAAATCCCTTCCTGCTGTCTTCCATTAAACTGCTTGTCTTGGACTTTGTCTCTCCTTCTCATCTCCATAGGCTGAAAGTTTCTGACCTCGATTAGATTTCAAACATGTGTGTGACATAAATGCACCTAGAAATGGAGTCATAAAAAGAACAAAACCAAGATCCCTGAAAGATACCCTAGAGCAGAGCCAGCCTAGACTTCATCATGTCATGGCCTTGGAACCAGATAGAGGGCAGATCACTTGTCTTTGTTATTTATTTTTTTTTTTGCATGTTATCATGCTCTTGAGAAGCATTTGCTAGCAGTTGTGCATTTCATGGTTAGAAATACCAGATGACAGCATCAAATCAGTGAACATCATAAATCAGAAAATAAAAGAGAATAGACGTCAACTGTACAGAATGCAGAACTGTGTATATTAACAGATTAATTAGCTACTGCAGTATTAGCCCAGGAGGAAACACAGATTTGCTACTTTAAAGTTAGGCAATGGGGCCAGCGCTGTGGCATAACAGGTATAGCCACCCCTTGCAGTGTCAGCATCCCACATAGATGCCAGTTCCAGTCCCAGCTGTTGCACTTCCAACCCAACTTCTCTGCTATGGCCTGGGAAAGCAGAGGATGGCCCAAGTCCTTGGGCCCTTGCACCCACGTAGGAGACCAGGAAGAAGATCCTGGATCCTGATAGGCATAGTTTTGGCGATTGCAGCCATCTGGGGATTGAACCAGGTGGGTGGAAGACCTCTCTAACTCTGCTTTCAAATAAAACAAATAAATCTTTTTAAAAAGTTAGGTGGCCGGCACAGCGGCTCACTTGGCTAATCCTCCACCTGTGGTGCCGGCATCCCGTGTTCTTGTCCCAGTTGGGGCGCCAGATTCTGTCCCAGTTGCTCCTCTTCCAGTCCATCTCTCTGCTGTGGCCAGGAGGGCAGTGGAGGATGGCCCAGGTGCTTGGGCCCTGCACCCGCATGGGAGACCAGGAGGAAGCACCTGGCTCCTGGCTTCGGATTGGCACAGCGTGCCAGCCGCAGTGGCCATTTGGGGGGTGAGCCAATGGAAAGGAAGACCTTTCTCTCTGTCTCTCTCTATCGCTGTCTAACTCTGCCTGTCCAAAAAAAAAGTTAGGTAATAAGCGGTGGGAATATGGCCTTGTTATCAAGATGCCACTTGGGACACTCCCATTCTGCATCTGAGTTCCTGGCATCAAGTCTTGGCTCCACTCTGAATTCTGGCTTCCTGCTTATGGGAACCTGGAAGGCAGCAGGTGATGGCTCAAGTACTTGGGTCTCCTCTACCCTAGTGGAAAACCTGGATTGCATTTCTGGCTCATTCCAGCTGTTGTGAACATTTGAAGGGTAAACCAGCTGAAGGGAGATTGCGCTCCCTCCCCACCTCCCCTACATCTCTACCTCTCAAATAAATAAATAGTAGGTGACAAAATAAGGAACAGGATTTAGAAGAGGGAATTATGGTTTGTGGAAAAATATGTTCTATGTGTTAAGATTTAAAGCACACACTAGCCAGAGAGCAGAACTAAATCTTCAGTTTACACATACATTTGCATAAAAATAAGTTCAGGGTAATACGAACTGTAAAGAATATACAAGAGAGAACAGATATGAAAAAGGAAGAAGACTGGATGTCTCATATCCACATTTGATCCTAAATAAAAGAGCTGATAAAACTCTCACTTTAAGTTCTTTTCAAGTAGCTATAACATGTTAGCTACAGATTATCAGACACCCAGAAGAAAAAAGGTTTTAAACAGTGATTTCAACTTTTCACTAGTGATAAAGATAATACATTATTCTCTTAACATTTTTCTTTATGCTCTCTAAGATAAAACTTACATGGATCTTATCTCCACCGTCAGAACTGCCTAAATAATTCCCACAAAAATTCTGTTATTGCCAAGATTACGTCAGCAACCGAATAAAGCCGCACTGTGGCTTAAGATCTCTATGCTGATTACCTCAGTTGTTCATTCTACTATTCCAACACAAAGTCTAAGAATTCAATTCGCAATTGCAACAGTGATTCAAGTCCAACACAGTCCAACTCATCCTCATGTGCAAATCCTCCTACACCTTTTCTGACAAGTCTTGCCTCCATCTAACAATCACCAGGTTACCTTCCTGACACCAGTGAAAGAGAATTCTATTTTTAACTGGTTCTATTCATCAGGAAATATTCCAGTTATGGTAGTTGTCAATTCTCTATTGACTACTCTTTATATAGAAAAAATTACTTTTCAGCTTGTCTACTATTCAGGTATTTGAAGGAGTTAAACCTTTCCAAGCTACACATCTCCAGTTCCTTAAAATATCTCTTCTTGTGTTGTTTGCACCACTATTACCATCCTAGGCATTCATTCTAGAGCAGCCTTTTCTGCATGCCCATATTCTACAGACATTTAGAATGGATGACTGGATTACCAAATTAAAGGGTATTTGATTCAAGTACAATAGATAGGAAGTCTCATCTCTTATGACCAAACTATTACAGTGAAACCAGTTCAATAGTACTGCTAACGTCGAAACTTATTGAGTATAACAAAGAATACACAGAAGTTTGCTTGCTTTTTTTAAGATTTCATTTATTTGAGAAGTAGAGTTACAAACAGTGAAAGGGAGAGGCAGATAGGTCTTCCTTCCATTGGTTCACTCCCCAAATGGCCACAATGGCCAGAGCTGCACCCATCCAAAGCCAGGAGCCAAGAGCTTCCTCCGGGTCTCCCACGCGGGTGCAGGGGTCCAAGCACTTGGGCCATCCTCCACTGTTTTCCCAGGCCACAGCAGAGTGCTGGATCGGAAGTGGAACAGCCGGGACTCAAACCAGCACCCATATGGGATGCCAGCACTGCAGGCGGTGGCTTTAACCCACCGCGCCACAGCAGCAGCCCCTTAGATCTTTGAAAAAAGTAGGAATTGTTAGTCTTTTCTACCTTAATTGATTAATTCTGTTATTCTAACCTATTGAGGAAATTAGTACATCCCAATCCTGTGCCTGGATTATTCATCACTGCTTTGCTTGTAGATTTTATCACTGTTAAGACTCTCATTTTTAAATAATAAACAAAGGACAAGGTTGAAAACAACTACACATCTCTTCCCCAGTATGATATTATTGTTATAAGTTCTAATGTACTGTCATCAAGTCTATTTATAAGACCAACTTAATAAATTCTGTCATCTAGTTATTTCATACTAATAAAATTTTCTCAAAACTATTAGATAGTGTGTTTAGGTAGAAACATAAAATTACTGCTGGAATCTTTTTCAACTCTTTGGGTGTCTTAAAAACAAAAATACAAAGAATAAAAATAAGAAACTAAGGTATCATTGCTTTAATGTGAAACTTCCCTTTTAGCTTGACTATAAACTGTGTACATCACCAGTGCTACATTAATATCTGTAAATATCTGAGTAATCAGAATGTCAGCCAAGTACCTCTCTAATTGTCATTTGGCTTCATGTTTTTACCCATGAGCAGTTTATCTGCGTTTGTTTCATTTTTTAAGTATAAAGTTAAAGGATATTGATCTTTATTTGTCAACTGTTGCAATAAAAACAAATACTCCAAGTGGATGAGGTCACAAAAATAATTTTGCTAATGCTGTTTCATTGTTTTCATGAACACTTTATTTGAACTAGAGATGTGGTTTCTAGCTTACAAATTGTGACTTGCACAATCACAACAAAATAAAATACAAATTACACAAATACAAATAATTACATGGGCAGGAAGGACTCAGAGAAGGAATTAAGCTGGCTGCAGATGTAGATAGGTTCCCACGAGAAAAGCTGAGGTACTGAGGATAATACACACGGACACATCACAGAAAGCAGCTGCCATTTGTAGGAAACGGCTGTGAATAATAACGTGGTCTAAATCAAAGAGAATTTTTGCCTACTTGTTGTAACTGTGCAGACTATCATAGAGAAAACACAGAATGCTAAAAGAAGTTTTGCTGGGATGGGGTAGAGTTGGATCTACCTAGTAAAAACCCTGGATATTTATTCTGGAGCTGGTAGAATGAATTGCAGATCAGTTTGGATATTATAAACATAGTGACGATTCAAGAGACTGGACTCTATCAATCAAAGAATGATATGAAAGCACAGAAGGAAGTTTGATTAAGTCCTTGTACTTCAGAAATGTGGGTGTTCTGGCAAGGGATATACCCAACAGAGTCTTGGGGGCATGGCTACTCCTATCTAGCTTTCAAAAGACATGACTGCCTGGCATAGCCACAGGCATAGGACCCCGGAGTAGGACAGGGGCAAGACATGGCCAGACAGCCACTAGGAAGGTTAGGACACATGACACATCCTAACAAGCCATGTGGCAACACATTCACGCCTGTGGGCCTGGAAGGCAAAGAGGAGACTCACGTGATTAAACCAGGGCTTGAAATGTAATGGTCTTTCTCCTTTCGTTTGATCGTAGGAGCTTGTATCTCTTCTTCCCTATTTTTCCCTTTAGGAAAAGAAGTTCTATACAACAGCTATGGTTTTGGAACCTGGTTCACTTCACAACTGAAGATAAATTTGCCTCAGGATGAACTGTACCCAACTCACATTCTTGTCTAATATGGATGATATTTAGAAAACACTGCAGTTTAGAGTCTAGAATTGTTTGTGGGAGACTGGCCTTGTCACACAGTGAGTTAAGCTGCCACCTGCAATGAGGAATTGCAGAGTGCTGTCTGGAGTCTTGGATGCTCAGCTTCTGATCTAGCTCCCCACTGATGTTCCTGGGAAAGCAGCAGAAGAGGGCCCAGGTGCTTGGGCCCCTACACCCATGAGGGAGGCCTGGAATGAGTTCCTGGCCCTTGGTCTGGCTCAGCTCCAACCTTCATGCTCATTTAGAGTGAACCAGTGGATATAAAATCTCTAAAATCTCTTCATGTCTATTTGGTCCTTTTCCTTTCAAACAAATCTTAAAAAACAACAACAACAATAATAAAAAAAAAAAAAAAAAACCAGTTGACCATAAAAAGGTACTGAGACTTTCAGGGACGCTGGCAAGTAATGAGTGCATTTTACATGGGTGAAGGACATGCATTTTGGCAGGCCAGGTATGGAATTCTAGCTTGATTGCTAGTATCTTATCAAAATTCATATATAGAATCTTTTAAAAAATTATTTATTTGAAAGTCCAAGCTACAGAGAGAGAAAAAGATACAAAGAGACACATCTTCCATCAACTGGGTCACTCCCCAAATGGCTTCAACAGCTGGGACTGGGCCAGGTCAAAGCCAGGAGCTGCTTCTTCCACCGTGTGGCACAGACTCAAGCACTTGGGCCATCTTCTGCTGTCTTCGTCATTTAATGATGTGCTTAAGAGCTAATCTGCACAGCCTCCAACAGTCCTGTTGCTCCATTTAGTTATGCCTCCTCCACTGCTCCTTTTGAAATCAAAGACCTTATCACCCAGGTGATGTAAGGATAAAGGGAAGCTTTCCAGTGACTCCTCCTTGTGAATACAATGAAATCCAAATTCCTTGAGGTTGTCGGTAAGTTTTCACAGGAGTTGGCACCTGCCTCTCTTGACCTCATTGCATTTTACCTTCTATCAGAAGTGTATTCTTTTGGTCTCTGCACCAAAATATTCCTACTGGAGGGACTCTACATGTCATTCAATCAGCGTACCATGTGAATGCTTAACTAGCACAGTGTGGATCTCAGCTTCAGTGTCATTTTCTTGACACAAGCTTTAATTATTTCAGCTAAAGTAGCCTTCCTCATCCTATCTTTTACAACAAAATGGATGCAACTGGAAACCATTTTACTTTGGGAAAAAAGCTAGTCACAAAAAGGCAAATACCATGTTTTCCCTGATCTCAGGTAACAGAGTACCAAAAATGTAATGTCTGTACTGCTGAGCAACAGTGTTTTTTTCTCTTCTATTTGTTGAGCTCTTTACTTAGTGCAGGGTTAATCTTATGAGCTTAAAGTAACCGGAAAGTACATCATTATAAAAATTGAGAGGGACTAAGAGAAAGAGGAGGAGGAAGGGTGGGAGTGTGGGCAGGAGAGATGGTAGGGTAGAGAGTATCACTATATTCCTAAATCTGTATATAAGAAATACATGAAATTTGTTTACACAAAAAAGTTTTAAAAAGTAGCCTTCCTTCCCTCCTCCCAAGTTGTTGCTTCCTATTCCATTGTCTTTTATGAATTCCTTTACAGTAGCAACTATGATCCAAAGGTCTCTTATTTTTATTGGTTTGTGTTGTATCTACTAACGCACCTCCACGCATTACCACAGGCAAGGAGTGTTTTTATTCATTAGTTTATGTTCAGGTTTTGGACCAGTTCCTAGCAGAGAGAGTCTACCAATCTCAGTAAAATGAATGAATCAATGTATGAATGAAGACACTAACACCTTGATCCCACAGAAGCAACATTACTCATGGAAAGGAAACTGAATTTTGAAAGGCCATGCCATAAAATCAGCATTAAGTATGTTTACAGAAAAAAAAAAAAAACACAGAAAGTACACATTAAATAATTAAACTTTTAAAAAATTTATTTTATGTGCAAACATTTGAAAAGTAACTGGGTTGCTTTTACCCTTTTTTAATAAAACTCTAGAAACTTAAACATTACCTACAATTCCCTGAAAATAAAAACTGTTGCCATGAAATTATTTAAATTTCTTAGGTATTGCACACATGGACGAAAGGAAATAAAGTTGAAAAATGAATACATATCATAGAGACACACTTTAAACTAGAAATATAAACCCAACTGAGGAAGCCTCCAAATTCAAGGACAGTCTATCTTCACCCTAGCAAATATGCAGGAAGTAAATGAATATAGTAAAAAAGGAATGAGGGTAATGTACAAAGCTGAACAAGTAATGGAAACACACAGTCAGGCTTATCTAGGAAACAGGTTTTTTTTTAAAAGCAGGCCTCCATACCCCAAATTTCTGGAGCCATCTTCTCAATCACACATCATAACAGCATCATAAACACAACACCAACAAATAAAAAAACCTAATTCAGTAAGGGTAAATTCCTGCCAAGATCACAGAACTGGCTTACACTACACTGCTTCATAGAAAATCATGTGTCTTACTTACTTCTCACTGCCCATCATGTGTATCAACTGCTTTCCTATTTTAATTCTTTGTAAGTACAGGTAGCATATTTGGACATGTAAAATAGTAAAATGTAAAACATTTTCTGTTACAACTGTGTTTGATCTCCAATGAATAAAAATTAAATAAGCATCACATGCAAAAAAAAGCATAGTGACCTTAAAAGTACCCACTGTACATTTTCCTTCCAACCTTTTTGCATTAGGAAAGTCATTTTTGACATGAACAGTTTTTCACTACACAAACATTTAATCTGATCTCAATTCAACTATAGTTAATAATCACTCATAAAGATTCAGAGACCCCAAAATTCAAGGACTGTAAAATCATAAATCAAACTGGCCATTTTATTTCCTGAAATGGTATCAACCTCTCAAGTGCCAAAGGTCTGAATGACTGATGAAGCCATGCCTTGTTCCAGTGGCATCATAAATCCATCACCATGGATGCCAGAGTCCATGCTTAACATTACTTCCACTGTGAAATGCTAATTTGGATCCACAGTTCAATGATTTTCTTAAGAGATGACAGTATAATGTTGAAATTATTGATGTCAGTCTCTTATAAAGCAGATTACCTGCAGAGCCACTCAAAATCCCCATTTTCTCTCACTGTGAGCATACCAGCCACCTCTGAACTGGAGGAAAATAGGGGCCAGTGCCACACTCATTAAACATACACGCTTTTAAATATCTTGTTTTTTAGTTTATCTGCATTGAGATTTTTATTACAACTTCTTTGGGATTGAGTCAGGAATTCTTGCTTCAAAAAGACTGAAGGTAACCTGAGTATACATTGTGAGTATTTTTGTGTGTGTGTGTAAAATTCTGCTATGGACTATACTATGCCATAAAAATCTGACTAACTGGGATTCAAGATAATTTGATAATTTCAATAATATTTTATATTCCCTTAATTATATAATTCATTTCATGTATATTTTAATAAAGAATTGTGTTATCTTGGGCCGGCGCTGTGGCACAGTGGGTTAATGCCCTGGCCTGAAATGCCGGCATCCCATATGGGCTCTGGTTTGAGTCCTGGCTGCTCCACTTCCCATCCAGCTCTCTGCTATGGCCTGGGAAAGCAGAAGATGGCTCAAGTCCTTGGGTTCCTGCAGCTGCGTGGGAGACGTGGAAGAAGCTCCTGGCTCCTGGCTTCAGATCGGCACAGTTCTGGCCATTGTGGCCAATTGAGGAGTGAACCAGCGGATGGAAGACCTCTCTCTCTCTCTCTTTCTCTCTCTCTCTCTCTCTCTCTGCCTCTCCTCTTTCTGTGTAAATCTCTCAAGTAAAAAATAAATCTTTTAAAAAAAGAATTGTTATCTTTTCTTTTTTATGTAGTTATTCTATATTTAGTACATGCATTTAATAAATACTTCTGAAACACAGGAGAACTTTTATGCAATCAGTTATTTCTTAGTGGTGTTAGTAAAGTAATGCTGGTGATGATAGAAACTATAATTGCAAATTAGAAATATAACAAATTATAGGGTTCCCTCAAATTCTTCACATATTATTTCCTACATGCATGATACCTCAGTGAATGAAACAGTAATAATTTATGTACTATTGGGCCTCTACCAAACTATTATCATATATTTACATGGGATTGTTTGATAACTGGTGCTAGAGGCCCTGATGTGAAAAATGCTGGATTATTTAATCCTTTGCCATTTTTTTTTATTCATGTTGAGAAATAGATAACTTAAGAATCTAAAAATATGTATGAGTCAATGAGTATTTCACCAGTAATAGCATAAGCAACCACAAAGTAAACATTTCCTGGCATATAAATTCTGATACATATTGTCAGTACACCAAGAATCATACATAAATGAAAGCCTCAAAATGTTTGAAATTCAAGGAGGTCCAAGTATGTTATTTTCTTATTCTTACCATATTCCCTGAGTTAAAAATTGACTTCTAGTGCTCCAGAAATTCATGCTAAATGTTATCTCCAAATGAAGACAATCTTATCCGTATGAATTCAACTAGTATTTATTGTGTGCGTCTTATTTTTTTATGCATTCAGACATTATTGCAGAATACTGAAATGAATGTGTTGTATATGAAATATAGTAAATACTTAGCAAATCTTGTAGATTTTAAAAAAAATGAAATAGTCTACTAAACCAAACACCAAGGAGAATAGGGTGGATTCACAGAGCTGTCTCAGAGACTGAAAACAAAGCAACTGAGAGTAGACTTAATAACAGGAGTTCTAATTTTAACAAGGTGATCATCTTAACAGCCTTTCACTTAATTCTCTTTGTTTTGTTTCACTTTAGAGAAAGGTAAAGGGAATATTTGCCACAATTATTAGTTGTAAATTAAGAGAAAAATCTACCCCCAGCACATTTTTTCCCTTTAACCAACAAGTCTAACAGAGAAATGGTTAAGATCGGGAAAGTGTCTGAGAAATGGGATACTTACAAGCTCTACTTCATTTGCGTGCTCCTAACTGGGCTTAGAAAGCCAGTCTAACTGCATCAGAAAGTCACTCCAGAATGAAAATAATTTCCTGAGTTTTCCGGATTGATTAGAGAAAAAGGGATCTTCTGGTGCTTTTAATCCTTGTTTTACAAAGGAGAACACTGGAACTCATTAACAGTTTTCCAGAAGATCACAAACAGGTTAACACCCGTCCTGGGTCTAGAAGGACTCCTCAACTGTGCCATCACACAGGAATAACAAGGGTGTTAACTTAGGAATCTTTCTCTTCCTCTCCTTGTTTTCTTTCTTCTCTTCGTTGTTAGCGAAATACCCCACATTTCTTCCTCCGATACCCTCAGATACCCCTTATCAGCACTTGTTGGTCTCAAGGGGGGTCACTTCACTCCAGTATTAGACCCTTTCTTCTCTCTCTCTGTTCTCGTTATCCTCAGACCCACATTAAACCATTCCTGTCCTCCTTTCTCCTGTGAAGAAAAGCTCTAAATAACCTAAGAAGAGTTATTTCTGAAATATTAATTGCTCTTTTATTTCTTTATACATCCCAATTCTGTTTACTGAATTAACCAAAGATTAGTGGGAGAACACAAAGTAAGAAAAATAGCTCTGCCAGCCCCTCTTGGAAAGCAATGATGAATAGTTTTTGCAGAAAAGGAGTCTATTTCAACAGAGAGTAGCTCACTGACTTTCACAGCACAACAGAGAAGTAAGGCTGCACGAGTGGCTAGTTCCTTGGTTATTCATAAAGTTGAGAGCAAGGAATGAATATGTAAGATGATACCTCTATCATCATCCTAGCGCTTTTCAGCAGCGCCTCTGGAATCATAATTCAGTTGCGCCTACTGTGCATAACCTATGAATACCCTGCACACTTCAAGATGCAAAGTTGACAACTGCTAGGCCACGCCTGCTTCTCACACGGACACTTCTGCGGTCAGAGTACGGTGAGTCTCTGCTGTCTTTCTCTGCACAGAGCCAGTGAGAATCATTGCTTGCTAATTCGACCAGAACCTTCCGCCGCCCAAATCACTGAAAACACAACGCATGCTCAGTGGCTGAGCACCAAGCAAGGACAAGTACCCAAGGCAGAGACAAGTGGGGCATCTCCTGTTTGCTGGGAGCTCACTTCTAGCCTCAGAGCACTGTGAGCAGCAGGATCAAGACAAATAAGCCACGCTGGGCAAGTCTAGAGAAGGAAACATCAAGTACCACAGGATTCCTCTGGGAACTAAAAAGGTGGCCCGTGTTTGAGGAACACAGTGATTTAGAATACTGACTATGCAGAGAGAAATACTATATATGCCATTCATTAGCTGTTTTCCCATGTGGTTGCAGAGGCCCAAACACTCGGGCCATCCTCCACTGCTTTTCCCAGGCCATTAACAGGGAGCTGGGCCCTAAGTGGAGCAGCCAGGATACAAAGCAGTGTCCATATGGGATGCTGGCCTCAGCGGCAGTGGCTTTTACCTACTATGGCACATGGCCTGCCCCTCAATGATTGTTTTTCCACAAAGAATTCTATGAACTGGTCTTTTACACATAGATCCATAGCCAACATCGGTTGCTTGACTCCTGAACATCTCCTCTATACTGCTCTCACCAAGTGCACTCAGAATTTGCTCCTGTGAATCCCCTTGACCTCATTCCCAGCCTCCTGGGATGCAGGTTCTCAATGGCACCTGCTTCAGCTGGGTAGTTACTGCTATTCCCTGGCCTGCAAACTTTGACTCACAAAGGAACACACAGCCCAGGTCATGCCAGTGAACCTAAGGATGGATCTGTGAGTCGTCCCAAGAAAATAGTTTCTCCTCCCTTTTGAGGGAGGAAAGGCCACCGAGAGAAATGTCTCCTCTTCCTTTGAACTTCATGGTGTGAAGTTATGAGGTTTGACCCTTGCATGGCAACCAGGTGGCAAGGTAATAAACATTATGCCTACACAAAGGAGAGGGCACAGTTAGACAAAAAAAAAAAAAAAAAAAAAAAGATAAATAAAGGAAAAGTCTGGTGACATCACAAATCTATGTATCAAAACATGCATGAAGTCAGAAAACCTTGTTTTCCCGGGACATGAGTAAAATTATTTTTAAATTATAAGCCAATTTGGGTTGAGATTTCTACATATGCAACTGAAGGATCTCTAATTTAAGAGCAACTCAGTGAACAGTGAGAAAGTACAAACTTATACAATTAAGACCCAAAACTGCAGACATTTTCAAAAGAATTCTTTGTGTACTATATACTCAAAGAAACAACTGGATGCAATCAGGTTGAAATTTGTTAATTGTGACAAGAAAAAATGGTTTACAAATATCAACAATTTTTCACAAATGACTATTTTCCTTTTAGAATGAAAATATCAGTCAGATAAAAAGCATGTTAGATTGATTTTTCCACAAGTACCTAGGAATAAAATGCCTGCAAAAACGTTTGCTGCTGACTTTCACAGTTGATCTCTACTTGCAAGGTAGGAGCTATTCAGTGACTGAAGTCTAGGGAAATCAAGCTCTAAACACCTGAGAATTTTCAAGGAAAATTATGATGTCAACATACATCCTTCAGCTAAAGATAATGCAGAGATATTAGTGTGCCACCATGAATACACTCATCCCAAGAGTACAAAAATGGGGAAGAAAACAGGATATTTAGAGAAAAATATTTAGAAAGTATTTTAGAACTTTCAAAAATACTAACTTTTTAGACCCTCTAAAAAAAACAATATAGAAATTACCAAGATAATAAAATAACTCATATATGAGCAGGTGTTAAGTTCATATTAAATGGAAAACATGATGTTTATAGATGACTTAGGATAAAATTAGGCTATTCTAAAAGAGGCAATGAACTTGAACTAAGTGTCTGCCTATCTCAATGAACTTGGGCAGAATATAAACCCTTTCTGATCTTCGGTTACCCTGAACACTTGTAGTTACAGAAGGCTATCAAATGACATAGCATAATTCAAACATCATGAAGAATATATTTGAATATATGAAAATTAGAAAAAAAAGCCTATGACCTAACTACATGATTTACATATATCCTTGTTTATTAAACTATTATTTTTCAACTACAAAACTGGAAAATTTTGTTATAAAGATGTTTTAAGAGGGAAATCCTAACTAACCAGATCAGATCACCACACACGGAACACAGGTAGTGAATTAGACTGTACCCCGATTGTGCGGAAGTAACACAAAGAATGGTGACTTCAGCATATTGTGCATCTTAAGTTTTCATTTTTCTTTCTTCTTGACACCTTCAAAAATGCTACCACTGTAGTTAAGTTAAAGAATAAGAAAGTAATCAGTCAGGATGAAGAGGCAGATTTTGTGGTATGATGCTGTAGGGGAGATTATATCATGGAAATAGATCTAACTTTGCAAGGGGCTGCAACACTAAAGAATGAAGTGCTAAGTAGACATGCATATGTAAATTGCCAAGTGAGGCCAATAGTTCTCCAGCAACAGCCTATCTGTGCTCACAATTCTAGAAGCAGAAACATCCAAGTTTGCAGAGATGAGAGACTGGCATGTGGGGGTGAGTTCAGGAGGCTTCACAGAGACTAAAGTAGAAGATATCTGCTAAATTTCCTCTGCTTCAGAAAACAGCAACACGCTCTTAAAAACACCTTGGTTTCTGGAGGAAAGATAAGCTAACACCACAAAGGGATTTCATAAAGTATGTGGAAAACACTGTGGATGTCATTATTTTGGCATAAGAAACTGATATTGGTGCACATGAATGGTCTTCAAAATGTTTATGGAAAATGAACTATGCAGGGATTTTAAAAATTGTACTAACAGAAGCATGCCTTTCATTCCATTTTCCAAATTTTTTTAATGTATATATTCATTTGAAAAACAGAGTGACAGATACACAGAAAGAAAGAGACATCTTCTATCCACTGCCTCCCTCCCCAAAAGGCTGCAATGGCCAGGGCAGAGCCAGGTTAAAGCCAGGAGCCTGGAATTCCATCGGGGTCTCCCATCTGGGTGACAGGGTCACCAGTTCTTGGGCCATCCTCCACTGCTTTCTGAGGTACATCAGCAGGAGCTTGGACAGGAAGCAGAGCAGCCAGGACTTAAAACAGCACTCCAATTGGGATGCTATGACTACAATATGGCTTAATCCTTTCACAAAGTTGTTTTTTTTTTTTTTTTTTTTTTTTTAAAGATCTATTTTATTTGAAAGATTGAGTTACAGAGAGAGGTAGAGGCAGAGAGAGACGTCTTCCATCCGCTGGTTCACTCCCCAGATGGCCGCAACGGCTGGCGCTGTGCCAAGCCGAAGCCAGGAGCCAGGAGCTTCCTCCGGATTTCCCAGGAGGGTCAGAGGCCCAAGCACTTGGGCCATCTTCTGCCGCTTTTCCAGGCCATAGCAGAGAGCTGGATTGGCAGCAGACAAGACTAGAACAGGTGCCCATATGGGATGCCGGTGCTTAAGGCCAGGGCTTTAACCCGCTGCGCCACAGCACTGGTCCCACCACAAAGTTTTTGAAGTCACCTGTCATACACTTGCCTTCATTATCAATCTACAAATGTGAATATAATTTACATCAGTGTTTGTGCCAAAAATTCTCATTTTATACCTTCCTTTATGTTTTTTTTTTCCTAATAGTCTACAACATTACTTATTTCTAAACAGAAGCCTTTTGAAAACAAAGCTGGGCCTGGATTGTTTCACTAAGCATAATGGTCTCCAGTTACATCAGTCATTTGGTTGCAAAAAGGGAAATGTTGCATTTTCTCTTCTTGGTGGTAGCTAACATATACAGTACACACATTTTAATGCATGTCAGTGAAATTGACATCTTGGTATCTGATTATTGTATGCAGCCCTTGTCTCTACTCCTTGTTGAACTCCTTATTTAGTGGAGGAAGAAGTCTGTGATTATAAATTAAAAACATGTTACTGCAAAAAATAATTTAAAAAAAAGGTGGAGAGAGGGAGGGAAGTACCATTGTATTCTTAGAACTGTATCTATGAACTGCATGGACTCTGTTTTCTTTATATTAATATGAAGCAGACAAAGAAAGAAGGCAAGCCTGCTCGAGTACCAACCAGTTAAAAGCACAGCCAGGTCTAACTGAAGACCTACGTCTTAGCACCAAACTGCGACTGTCAACAAAATCTAGGATGCACACAGAGCCAGATAAGGGCTAGGTCATCATCATTTTTACTATCTTCACCATCTTCTGAATATTTTGATGGAATTCACATGTCCTTTGTTACTAAAAAACAAGCATTCATTTCCAAATGTTTAATCTGCAATTCTGACTCACTCATATTTTAGAAAGCAATGGTGAATAGTTTTACACAATATGCATGCTTTATGTTCACAAATACTGTAGAAAAAATAAGGACTAATATAGTAGTTTTAAGATCTCTTTTGAGCTTGTCTCCTGGTTCTGACTTAAAGAGTTGATTCAGTTCTCTGCTTCTCGGTGTCTTTTACTCCCAAGGAATTGAAGGTCTACATGCCTTAGGTTACTAGTTTTGCCTCTCCCTCTACAGAATTCTTTGAAATTATAACTTTGTGATTCAAGTATGATTTTAAAATATCCTCATTTTAAATAATAAGCTGCAACTCTACCTTGAGCAAAGCATTTGGATTTACAGTCAATCCTTAATTGAAATCCTTTATGTTTCTGAAAATTAAGGAGTAAAAACAAGTACAGAAATGGCAACGGTAAGCTTGTCCGAGTTTTCGTCTGAATCTTCTGTCAGAAGAGCTACAGAAGGATCCCACCCCTCATTGCTCTTCTTTATTACTTTCTAAGTTCTCTTGCCTCAATCTTCATCTTGAGTCATCCTGTCAACTGAAAACCAATCAGGAGTCCGCACTACACCCCAGTGAGACAGCCACTCTTCCCTTCAGGTATGCAGTCAGCTATGCTTTCTGAGATAATGATTTCCACCCCAGTAAGCACTGTTTTCCTCCTTATTGGAATTAAAGGGAAAACAAGATTGCAAACATGTTTTCCCCTATCTTGCTAACATTTCAGGTAAACAAGTGCAAAGAGCTGGAAAATCGGCATCATGCTTCTTGATAATAAATCCTTCCATCTCCAAAAAGACAGGCACCAGATCACTAGAGCTCGCTGCTTGACAACAAGGAGAACTATATTAGACTCACGTAGCAAAGTCACGTCTGATTTCGCAAAGACTGTATCTATACACCTGGAACAACAGATAGATGCATTCCAGATCTCACAGCATACAATGCATAGCTCTAAGTCCTGTTCCCCATGAGGTACCACATCATTATATTGCATTCTTAATAGTGCCTATGAGCTCCCAAAAAGATTTCCATCTGCTGAGTGCCATTCTCTGGTTAATGGTGTTTTCCCTCCTTTTAAAAAGTCCTCCAATGCTACTGACACAAGTGGGCCCTTTTAGAAACTAAGCTACATGTATGCACGGACTCATATATTTTAAATTGCCTAAAATCTTAAAACATAGTTGCTGCTAATATCCTGTAGAAGCAACTCATGAAATTCATCTCCCCGGAGAGGCTGATAATAATGATTAGTAAAGCTGCATATTATGAACCCATGTGAACTTCTGAATGTAAAAATCTATACTATGGACGTTAAAATGTTACTACTTTGCAAAACCTGAAAAATTTTATTAGTCCTTTTTTCTATGACACATCCCACCTTAGTCAGAAAACAGATACAAAACACAGAAGAGAAAGTCGACATTAACAATTCCATGAAAACAAATGAGCTCACAGCCAAACAAAATTCAAGAATCAGTGTTTTCAATTACTTGCTATGTTGGAGATGAATGTGCACACCAAAAAACTGAAGAAAATTGTCACCATTCCTTGAAATATGATTACAAACTACTGGATTCATGTAAGGCTCAAATAAATCTCCTTCAAGTTAAAGATAAAAATCCAAATCAAAAGCAATATTGACCTTCTCTAAAGTATAGGAATGATGTCATCTAGCATTAAGGGAAAAACTGCAAAACAAAATTAATACAGAATCAACTTCAGCTTGTATGGGAATTTTCTTTCTTTTTTAATGTTTAATAAGAACACTGATATTTTGTCATTGATTTAAAGAATAGCAAAACTGTTTATGATATAATTATGATATAATAATAACTTCAATTTTGCTGGTATTCACATGCACACACACACACTCACACACATACACACAAATTGATTTTCCATGTCCCACAGGAAATCTGCCACAACCTTTTCAGGAAAAGCCTTTTTCTCCTTCCAAGGCATCTGCCTCAATGGATCGATGACTATCAGTTTTAATGTTCAGTTTCTGAATAACAAAACAGAAACTGGATTTGGAACTGTATTTTTGGATTATCTCCCATGTCCTCCCCTCGGTGTACCTTGCAAAGTTCTCTCATTCATCACTACGAAGAGGACTGTTAACAAATATGTTAAGTCCAACACTAGAGTTCTTGAATTTCTTTTACTAAATCCCGATCCTTTTCCAAGTAAATAAAAACAAATCTATAGAGCAGCAGTAATTAGTCTCATTTATAGCTCACGATTTAAACAGGACCTTAAGAATTCCAAAATGCTATAAGCCCTCTGCAGACTCTAATTTTGAAACTCATGACTTTGTCTCTATAGGCGTGTTTATACTCCCCTTTTAGAGAAAAAAATATCTGCTCCTACTTCCTAGCTCAAGCCTCTGACTGACTCTTTAAAGGCAACACATTCTTCTCTTTTAATCCCCCCTGTTAATGAACTAATACTGAGCACATTGTCAGCAGTCTTTGCCTTCCAGTTCCTTTCTACAAGCAAACCCAATGGCCCATCTCAGTATTAATGTTTGCCTCCAAAGGGTGAAACTCGTTTACTGTGTAATTCTGCTTTCTCTTACTTGAATAATCAAGATTTCTATATGTCATCATTTACTAAATCTGTTTCTGTATGATCAAGTCAATAGAAAGTACTATGTTCAGTTTGGGTATGCCCACTAAAGAAATTCTTCATTCCCTACTTTAAATAATTTCATAAACACAGTTTTGAGCAGTTTCACTTCCACTTTTCCAAGGAGAATATTTAAAACTGTTAAGTTTGTGGGGCCAGCACTGTGGCGCAGTGGGTTAAAGCTCCACCCTGCAGCACCGGCATCCCATATGGGCAACGGTTCAAGTCCCGGCTGCTCCACTTCTGCATCAGCTCTCTGCTATGGCCTGGGAAAGCAATAGAAGATGACCCAAGTCCCTGGACTCCTGCACCCACAAGGGAGACCTGGAAGAAGCTCCTGGCTTCTGATCAGCTCAGCTCTGGCCATTGAGATCATCTGGGGAGTGAACCAGAGGACTCTCTCTCTGTTCTACCTCTCTCTGTAACTCTTTCAAACAAATAAAATAAATCTTAAAAAAAAACTGCTCATTTGAATAGTCCAGAAAAAGTGAACCAAGTAAATAGCCAGTGAAATGTTATTTCTAAGTTTCATATTTCAGGAGTAGGAGCTGCAATAATAGCATAGGTATTTTATCCAAATGAAATGTAGCCGATAATACCATTCTGCTGCTAAATTCATTTTAAACAAACTATTATGTTCTGAAACTTATCTCTCTGCCTTTTACTATTTTCAATACCCATTTTTCTTATACAGCACACCGATAACTAGGTTGTATTCATTAAAATGCCAGAATTTCAATTTCCCAGAGATTGACACCTTCAGATAATCTCTACAATTTTAGAGGCAAATCAATCTATTTTGATTTAAAATTGATTAGCATCTTTGGAAATAATGTGGAGCGAATTGCTGAGCTAATCAAGGTAAATGGAGCCATGCATTAAGCATTCAAGAATGTTATTCAATCACAAAATAACCCGTATTTCCAGTCTCCAAATCAACAAATTAAAGCTGCCCTTTGCAAGGCTTAATTTCTTCAGCTCATCAGTATTGTTGTGTCTTTATATAGTTATCAAACACCAACAACATGCTCCTGACAGGGAAAATAGCCGGCCTTGCCTATTTGGGATGCCAATTAAGCAAAGGCCACAGAGGCCAAGAAGTGATGAAAATAGATTCAACAAGTCTATTTATCTTGCTCCTCTGGTTGTCAAATGACAAAGCACTCAGTAAGTACACAAAACTATTAAGTTAAAATCTACCCAAGCAGAACTAACATAATAGTTTTGGGCATACAGTGGCAGTTTAGTCCACACAGCAGGGTTTGCATATCATTTAACTGATACTGAGCCTTAATATATGAATTTTTTTTTATCTTAAAACAATTTGGAGGATGTCCTAGAGCAGTATGCTTTTAGGATCATCTGTTTGAAGTGGAAAGGACATGTCAGAGACCGAAATCTGAAATCCAGGGATATTACATTTGTTAATCCTCACGTTCTATGGATATAAATTCATATAAAAGCTAAAGAGGAAGGAAAGGTCCACTCAGGGAGCTGGGAAAGGCCAAGGCCCCTGAGCTCTGCTCTCACGCCATGGCAGGCTCAGGCTCGGGCTCGGGATGGTTCCTGGGTCTATTTGCCTGCCCAGGCCTGGGCTGATTGTCGCATTACACAGAGGTTCATCAAGCCTTCAGCACACGGTTGTCACAGAGGCAGCTATGTTTTTATTGTGCTGTCCATCATACGAGGAGGTGCTTTTGCCTTAGTTTGTCACTCAAATAAAATGTCCCTATTTTTTTCCTTCAACAGCTTGCAAGAGGAAAGTTGTATCAAATACACCACGTCACAGTTGAAACATCTATCTTCCTCTGAAAACAATCTTCAAGGAGTGGAACTGACAGTATTTTTCAGTCATGCTTGAGGGCAAATCAAGGACAGATATCAATGACCTGAGGTGTGCGGTGTATCTCTCGCACTCCCTCTGTTCTCTGCAAGACTTTTTTTTAAAATATTAACCATCTTTTCTGAAACATAATATTTTTATAAGCAGAATTCGGTAGGAAGTGTCTATTTTTGAAGATATGTGTCTGTATCAATTTAAACCACAGAGTAATCCAACCTTTCAGCCTGGGTTAGTAAAACGACAAGATCAAAGATTTGCAAACCCATCTGATTTAGTGGGAGAAAAATTAGGGGGCAGGAAATAAGTGCAGAGGATTTTAATTTAATGGCACAGAAAACACATTTAAAATTAAAGTCAGTAGCATTTTTCTTCTGCCATGACATAAAGACTGATTTGATCACATTATGAGAGAAAATTGCAATCATTACATAGGGACCCACAACAGAGAGTATGGATTTTTGTAGACATACAAGATTCTTTAAGCTAAGAACATTGATACTGGAAGCATGGAGCTACAGTAGGCAAAGCTCATCTATGTGTCCTGGAAAAGGGTTCTATTTATGGCAGTTTTCTTCAATATATGACAAACAGTGTGTAATCTCCTCTATAAAATGGAATCAAATACCCATTTGGTAGAGACAAATTTTTCTTTTATACTACTCAGCCCCATTTTAATAATCTATGTCCTGTCTTTCCTTGTACTAAGTTATATTATAATGGCCTGAATAAGTTATAAACTCTCCAGAACAGGATTTCTCATGTGCACCATAAAGATGATGTCATGGCACTGTGTCTTATGACTCTTGGTAGTTCCAAAGCTTCTCATGGGGCCTTCCATGAAACAGGCACTCAATGACATTTGCTGTGTCAATGATTAAATCAATGGCTTCTCAGGTTGGTTATAGTCATGAAAATGCAATCAATCACTAGAAGGCACGTCATAGAATTATTTAACCTTGGAGTTACAAGAAGTCTTACAGGAGAGCTTGTCAGAAACCCATTCAATTTAGGAATACCTTCCACAACCAAAAAAACCTAGTCATCCACATCTCACTTCAAAACTCTCCATGTGCAGGAAATGAAATCAGTATATAAGAGTTCTCTACTCCTTCATGTTTATTGCAGCTCAATTCACAACAGCTAAGACATGGAATAAAACCAGATGTCCACCAATTTAAGACTAGATAAATACTGCACAGTGTTAAGAAAAAAAATGAAGTCCTGTCTTTTGCAACAAGATAAGTTCAACTGAAAACCATTATATTTAGGCCGGCACCGCAGCTCACTAGGCTAATCCTCCATCTTGCGGCGCCGGCACAGCGGGTTCTAGTCCCAGTCGGGGCGCCGGATTCTGTCCCGGTTGCCCCTCTTCCAGGCCAGCTTTCTGCTGTGGCCAGGGACTGCAGCGGAGGATGGCCCAAGTGCTTTGGCCCTGCACCCCATGGGAGACTAGGATAAGTACCTGGCTCCTGCCATCGGATCAGCGCGGTGCGCTGGCCGCGGCGGCCATTGGAGGGTGAACCAATGGCAAAAGAAAGACCTTTCTCTCTGTCTCTCTCTGTCGCTGTCCACTCTGCCTGTCAAAAAATAAAAAATAAAAAATAAATTTAAAAAAAAGAAAACCATTATATTTAGTGAAATAAGCCAGTCCCAAAAAGACAAATATTGTATGTTCTCCCTCATCTTTGGTAACTAATGGAGTACTTAAAAGGTAATCTTTAGAAGTGAAACTGACACTCTGAGATGTGATGATTTTGAAGAGCCCTTTCTCGACAGTGGAGGAAAAGTTTTATATATATAAATTTGTTGAATTCTTTACTTACATACAGTTAATCTTTGTGTATAAAGTTAATTGAAATGAGATCTATATAGAAAGAATGGGACTAGGAGAGGGTACAGGAAGGAGGGTGGGAGAGGAGGCAGGAGGGAGGTAGGGTGGGAAGAATTACTATGCTCCTAAATTTGTGTATATTAAATACATGAAGTTTGTATATCTTAAATAAAAGGTTTCTAGGTAAAAAAAAAATCTTCCTGTTTTGGAGTTCACTATTCCATTTTCATTCAGTTCTATTGGTTAAACTTCCCTATGTTCAATCACAAATTGCATCCTAGTAACTTGAATCTTCTGGATTACACAGAGTAAGAAAAACTGCTTTCCCAACTGCAAAGCACTTCAAAATTTTTAAGACTACCATGGTTGTCTCACATAATCTTTTCTCATTTAACATTCAAACTCCTCTAAATCTTTTCATTATCTTTCCGTTTCGCGTTGCACTCTATAGATCTTTCATGATCTCAAGACATTGTTGTTGGGCATTTCTAGTTTTTCATCCACCTTCTATTAACAGGGAACTCAATCAGTTTAAAACATAGTTTGACTGCTTTTAAGATTTCCGTTTCTCTCTTGCTGGTGATAGCTTTACCACAGTATATGTAGGTTTGGGTTTTACATTGTAGTTAACTTCTTGGAGTTGGGGACTGTGGACTTGGAGCTTAATTACCATTTTTTAAATTTTTTTCATAGCTTTTTGTCACATTCTGTTGCCTCTCACTTTCTACAGCTTTTAATTTCATGTATGTTGGTCAGATGTTATAGCCTTTTAATCTACGTCTTCGTTTTCTAGCCATTCCCTTTTCTGCTTGTACATCTTGATATTTCTGGTTTTTATCTTCCAGTTGCTCCTTTGACATCCCAAATCTGTCATTATCATATCCACTGAATTTTTAATTTTTCAATATTCCATGTTCAGATTTCAGTTCTCTGACAAAATTCTCCATTTTTCTTTATTTCTTAAAAATACTAACCAGGTATTTAGGGATTCTTGATAACTGCAGTATCTAAATAATCCACTGAGACTATCATTTTTCATTTTTGTTCATCTGAACCTGTTTATTTGCATGTGAGGTAATTTTAAATGCATACTAAAGAACACTGACATCTTTGGTGAAGTGTGGGTTTGTGGTTTGGGATTTATTCAGATTGAGCTTCCAGTTTGTTCTAACTCCTAGATCACAAGTACTTCTAGGATCAAGTCTATGTGCCTGTGACTACACAAGAGCCACTCCACTTTCAAGGCCACTAAACTCGGACCTCTGTCTCCTGTAGGACCACCAGGCTGCTGGGGCCTTTTATCAGCTCTTTGCTTCCCTGGAAACAGATTTCTATTTTATTTCTGGAATTCTCAAGCTATGTGCTTACGGATTAAGAACTGGCAAATGCCCTTGGAGGCAATCACACGTATCATTTCTGGGTCAAGTTTCTGAGATTCATTCCCCTTTCTTGTCCTGATCTATGTAACTACTCTAAATGCTCACAGTTTTCTCTCCAACCCAACAAATCTGTTGCAAGCCACTACCTGACACTTTATTCTCATTCTGTCTTCCCCTGGCTGAAAATGAGCAGATCCTGTCAGGGAAAAGTAAAGCAATTATAGGGATTAGCATGGTGGGCTCTTCTACCCAGGATATTGCCCCAAGTCCTGCCTACTTTTGGTTTGCACTGTATCTCCCAAGATTTCACTAGGTGATTTTCATTTGCAGAATGTTGTGACATTATCACAGTATGAGCATAACTGCTGAATATTAAATATTTTTAAAAGTTTTATCATATTTATTGGAACACAGAGTTATGGAGAGGGAGAGGGGGAAAGGGAGAGAGAGTGAGAGGGAGAGAAGGAAGGAGAGAGGGTGAGAAAGTGAAGGACAGGCAGAGGGAGAGGAGGGGGGAGGGAGGGAGAGATGAGGGGAGAGAGAAAGACAGGGAAGGAGGGAGGAAAGAGTGAGAGGAAGAGAAAGGAAAGAGGGAGAAAGCGAGAGAGGGAGAAAGCGAGAGAGGGAGCCAGGGAGAGGGGAAGAGGGGGAGAGATTATCTTCCATCCACTGGTTCACTCCCCAGATAGTTTCAATGGCCAAGGCTGGGCCAAGGCCAAAGCCAGGAGCCTGGAATTCCATCCGGATCTCCCATGTGGTACAGAGGCCCAAGGATTTAGGCCATTATCTGCAGCTTTCCAAGGTGCATTAGCAGGGAGCTGGATTGGAAATGGAGCAGCCAGGACTCAAAATGATGCTTAAATGGGATGCCAGTATCATAGGCTGTTGTTTTATTTTTTGTGCCACAATGCTGGCCCATAAAAATCTTTTTTTAAGATTTATTTATTTTATTGAGAGACAGAGTTACAGACAGAGGGAGGGACAGAGATAGGGATTTTGTATTCACTGGTTCAGTCCCCAAATGGCTACAATGGCTGGAGCTGGGCCAATCTGGAACCAGGAGCTTCTTCAGTGTCTCCCATGTGGGTCCAGGGTCCCAAGCACTTGGGCCATCTTCCACTGCTTTTTCAGGCCATAGCAGAGAGCTGGATCAGAAGTAGAGCAGTAGGGACTCAACCTGGCACCCATGTGGGATGTTGGCACCACAGTCAGAGGCTTAACCTTCTAGACCACAGCATCGGCCTCTAAGTATTACATCTTGAGCACTGCACTAAACTAAAAAGATGATGGAGACGTGGTTCTCAGCCTTCATCTAACACAGGGAGTAAGGTTACGTGTCTGAGATGGTAGCAGGAAAGTCAGAGGAACTATTTTTATTGCCTCAGAAGAATAATCTGTTTTTGTTTAAAACTGGAATTAATGTCATTTCATACTTCTGATAATCAAGGTAATTCTGTCATTGTAAAAAAATTAGAAAATCAATGCAACCATGAAAAAAAACCACACTGAAAACCTCTTGAATCCCAATAAAAGACACCCATTAATTTATTGTGTATCCATCAAGGATATATGGTAAAACAAAAGAAACAAGGAGGAGGGAAAGGAACAGCAGGATGTGGAATGACAGGAAAAGACAGCCATTTTCATTGAGGTTGTGGCAAAAACACTAACAAGAGCAGGCATTTGGCCTAGAGGTGAAGATGCCCCCATCGGAGTACCTGGGTCTTTCTCTTGGCTGCAGATCCTGACTCCGCCTCCTGTGGAATGTAGACTCAGAGACAGCAGTAACAGCTCAGGTAACCTGGCTCCTGTCACCCACATGCGAATCCACGTTGTGTTTCCAGCTCCCGGCTGCAGCCTTACCACAGATTGTAGGTCCATGGGAACCGAACCAATAAATGGCAGCTCTCCCTCTCTTCCCCTGCTCTGTTTCTCTGTCCCTCAAATCAATTTTAAAAAATGAGTGAAAAAAATAATAGGAGTAGAAAGGATTATCTATGAAGCTTGTCTGCGTAAGCAAAGCAGATTAAAACTCAACAGCAGAACCTTGGGGAAGAGTGAAGTACAGAGCAGAAGTGCCGCCGGGCTAGTTAGCAAAGAGCAAACTGTGAAGTCGTCGAGACCAAGTCAAGAGAATCTTCAGAGTAAGATGTGAGAGATCTCGAGTGCAGCAAGCATTTCTTACAACCATTCTCTGCATCTGACCCTCCAAATCTCAGCACTGGTGGCTTACAGGAACAACCGTGAGCAGGGTAGGGGTAGCAAAGTCACACTGCATAGGGGCTACAAGGAACTGACGAGGGAGAAACTGCAGGCAGCAACTACCAATTATCTTTCTTAATCATGCAGACATGAGAGAAAAGCAAGCTAAAGCAGTGGGTAAAAGCCAAAGACGTTCCTTAGTTTGAATTCTCAAGAAACTTGAGCATATTTGGAAACTAAGGGCAAAGAACAATGAGAAGGCAGCAAGTTCAGTGCTGGCAAGAGAGCAGGAAGCCAACACACTAGGATCCCTTGCCTGGATGCTCTAACACAGAATATGATTATCCCTGACCTTTCCTGTATTCACATTTCAGAGCGGGCACACATTCAAATGAAGGCCAAGGAAAACGACCCCATCTTTTTCACAAGAACTGCTGACAGGTCAGGCCTTTTACTCCTAGTGCCTATACTGGCTTCAGGTCCCACCAGTCATGCTTATTGACTTCATGCAAAATATGAAAGCAAGTTCTAGTCAGTGGCTGTGGAAACCTGGGGCAATTTTCCCTCTTCCATCTGAAGAAGGAAGTCAAGAACTCTTATTTCAATTGCTAGCAGATTTTCAGAAAAGACTAGGATATCAACACTCACTAAGTTGCAGGTACGTTCTGACAACAAAATTAAGCAGCTCAAGTGCTTTAAAACATAGTTTTAACTGTCTTTTTAAAAATGATCTGTGTACAGCACTGTTGATTATCCATTTTTTTCTTCCAAATACACCAGTATTTCAGACAAAATTGAGTAAAGTGAATAATGTTCTATTTTACATAGACAAGTTCTATTTGCACCTAATTCTGATATGCAGTAAGACTATCAATCTATTTCTGTGTGTAACAACCCATCTACCATACAGAGAAAACCATCTACATGGCTACTCTTGACTAAAACTGAATATATTTCAAGAAATAATTTTGGAAAACTTCCTATAAAGTGGGCAAATAAAAATTAAAGATTTTCTCATAAACTGTATATGTAATATAGCTCAATGCTGTCTAGCTTTAGTGAACCCTCCCCTTTTTTAAAAAAGATTTATTTACTTGAAAGTCAGTTATACAGAGAGAGGAGGAGAGAAAGAGAGAAAGAGAGAAAGAGAAAAAGAGACAGAGAGAGAGAGAGAGACAGAGAGAGAGGTTTTTCCATCTGCTGGTTCACTCCAGTTGGCCACAATGGCCAAAGCGGTGCTGATCCAAAGCCAGGAACTTCTTCCGGGTCTCCCACGCAGGTGCAAGCGCCCAAGGAGTTGGGCCATCTTCTACTGCTTTCCCAGGCCATAGCAGAAAGCTAGATGGGAAGTGGAGCAGCCACGTCTCGAACTGGCACCCATATGGGATGCCAGCACTGCAGGCAGTGGCTTTACCCGCTAAGCCACAGCACTGGCCCCATGAATCCCTTTTTGGATGGCCATCACGGGACTGTTTTAACTAACCAGAGACAGATATCAACTCCAACATTTCTTCCAGAGGCTACCATGGTCATTTATTACTCATACTTTTATAGGGAAGGATTTATTTGATAATAAAGAAAAAAAAGTATCCTTGTACAGGTATAATTTAGGAAAATCTTCCTTTTTTACTCTTACTGACCTTCAAATAGCAAGACCTACCCCAGCATTCCGAACTTCTGACCTGACTTTCTGACTTCTTGTGTGGAAGATATCAAGATTGATCAAACAGACCATCCTTGGAGAAGTAGTCTTTCATTACGGTAAGTCTTTGCAATCATGAAATACATAATAGCATTTACTCACACACAAACTTCTCGATTTTGGAAATCTTGTCACTCAAAACAAAGTTTCACACAAAAATTGGTGGGGCATGCATAAACATGATATTTATATAGTTCCAAGCAGTTTTCACCACTCTTGGTAATGACAGAAGTTACATAAATAATATTTCAATTAGTTTGACATTTTTGCAATTTAGAAATATGATGAAGCCAAAGTCCAAGTGATGGGCAAAATAAAACCAATAATAATTTTCTAGAGTTTATCCAAATAAGAAATCAGGGCTGTGCAATCCACATTCCCTTCAGTTTCCAACTAAAATTAATTTTAATTTCCTATGAAAGTTACAAATGCCTGGGAAGTTAACATTGCAACACTTTTCTATTTGGTTTCCCAGCAAGGCTTCAAGTATTATCAATATCAAAGTAAGTATATAAAAATCGAGATGTGTGAGGTCACAGAATTTGCATGTGTTATATGCCCTTCAAAGGCCATTAGAGGGGATGGGTATTTGGCTTAGCAGTGAAGGTACTGGCTAGGAAACTTGTGTCCCACATCAAGGGCATGGGTTTGACTCCTAGCTCCTAGTTCCTGATTCCTTGTTTCTGGTAAAGCAGGTTGGGATGCCTGCATCCTATATTGGAGTGCTTAGGTTTGGATCCAGTTCCTGCTTCTAATTGCAAAGTCAGACTAACAAATACCTTGGGAGACCTTCTGGCGATAGTTCAAGGAATTTGGTCCCTGCCTCCTATGACTGAGACCTGGATTGTATTCCCAGCTCTTTTTGTAGACATTTGGAGAGTGAACCAGTGGGTGAGATCTATGTCTGTCCTTCTCTTTCTACTTCTTACATAAATACATAAATAAATAAAAGAAAATACTAACCATGATCCATATTAAAAAGGACATAGAAATATTTAACTACTGGGGCCGGCGCCATGGCTCACTAGGCTAATCCTACGCCTTGTGGCACCAGCACACCGGGTTCTAGTACCAGTCAGGGCGCCGGATTCTGTCCTGGTTGCCCCTCTTCCAGGCCAGCTCTCTGCTGTGGCCAGGGAGTACAGTGGAGGATGGCCCAAGTGCTTGGGCCCTGCACCCCATGGGAGACCAGGAGGAAGCACCTGGCTCCTGCCATCGGATCAGCGTGGTGCGCTGGCCGCAGCGTGCCAGCCGCAGCGGCCATTGGAGGATGAACCAATGGCAAAGGAAGACCTTTCTCTGTCTCTCTCTCTCACTGTCCACTCTGCCTGTCAAAAAAAAAAAAAAAAAGAAAAAGAAATATTTAACTATTTTAGGCAATCACTGAATAAATACAATATGACCAGGTGTGGGAGTTACTAACTTTTCTGAGCCTCCATCTCTTGCTTGCAAAATGTGAACAATAGAAACAGCACCACAACTGTTATAGGATTAAATGAATTAATCTGCAGAAAACTTTTACGACATACTAGGAACACAGCAGTTCATTTTTGTCATTCTCACACACTCAACTAAGCATGATTATTTCATCCTAGTGGAAAAGGCTCTTCCTTAGACTTAAGACACCATCAGTAAGGATTTGTCAAACATATATGGCAACAGTCAATTTCTGAATATTTATCCTTTGAAATTAAGAATATAATGGTTTTATACGTGGCACATCTCTTTACCTAGGTAAAAAACCATCTAGCTCGAATTAAGTACTATAGTTGTTCAGGGAACTATGTGCATTTACATTCAAAACCAGAAAATCAACAGATTCATCCTGAAGCAGATTCCATGATATAAAACCAACCAACACATTGCTATGATCAAAACACGTGTTGTAGAAAATTGACCCCTGTGAGGATTACACACCAGACACAGCCATATCAGAGAGCTCCTTACAGGCTTGGCCATCCTTTCATACTATTGGGGGCTGACAGTGCTCAGGAAGGAGGAGACAGCCACAGACTTAGTACCTGGGCATCAAGCAGTAGCCTTGACCCCTACAGGCCTATGAGTAAATACAAAGCCCTTTAAAGGCAGGGAAAACTTTATTGTTTATCCTCCATAGTTGTTAGTATTGAAGAAATGCAACAGATCTATTCTTCTCAATGGGCATTACCAACGCTGCTTCCTCCTTGGACCTCATGGCTTTGATAGCTCCTGGCTTGGTCATCCTCTGTTTAATCTCATTTAGGGTCTTTTGCCTTAAACTTTGAGTTTCCTAGGTTTACTTATGTACAGTGTTTTACTATGTTTATAGTAAAGCTCATCTTTGATTAACACTCATCCTAAGAGATCTATATTCCTGCCTTCACCCCTATCCCAGGCCTAGTTTCTCAAGGATAACTGGATGTAGACAATCATATCATATTCAGTTCTTTGTATCATCTCATGAAAATAAAACTGCTCTCCGTTGCCAGTAGTACCATTTTCTTCTAACATTATTGAGTTTTCCTCACTATTTATACCACTGAGTATTTTTTTCTTTGTATCCGTTAGAGCTTCTTCTTAAAGATTTGCTTATTCATTTGAAACTTAGAGCTAGACAGAGAGATACAGAGAGATCTCCCATCTGCTGGTTCACTTCCCAGATGACTGCAACAGCCAGGAGCTTCATCAGGGTCTCCAACATGGGTTCAGGCGTCTAAACACTTGGACCATCTTCCACTGCTTTCCCAGGCTATAGCAGGGAGCTGTATGGAAAGTAGAGCAACTGGGATACAAACCAGTGCCCATATAGAACACTAGCAAAGCAGGCAGTGGCTTTACCTGCTATGTTGCAGTGCAGTCTCCAGTTTAAAAACTTTTTTTTTTTGACAGGCAGAGTGGACAGTGAGAGAGAGAGACAGAGAGAAAGGTCTTCCTTTGCCATTGGTTCACCCTCCAATGGCCGCCACGGCCAGCACGCTGTGGCCGGTGCACCGCGCTGATCCGATGGCAGGAGCCAGGTACTTCTCCTGGTCTCCCATGGGGTGCAGGGCCCAAGCACTTGGGCCATCCTCCACTGCACTCCTGGCCACAGCAGAGAGCTGGCCTGGAAGAGGGGCAACCGGGACAGAATCCGGCGCCCTGACTGGGACTAGAACCCGGTGTGCTGGTGCCACAAGGCGGAGGATTAGCCTAGTGAGCCGCGGCGCCAGCCAGTTTAAAAACTTTTCATAACACAAAGAACAATACAAACCATTTTATTAAGAAAATTAATCACCTCAGGTAAGTTAAAAAATTCAGATACAATTTTGATTTGACTTGTGGTTTTGTCCAGGGCCTTCAAGCAATGTTATCAAGGATCTGGTTTCACAGGATCTGCACTTCCCTATTCTAGCTTCCATGGAAGCAGCTCTACCTCTGGCTCCATATTGTGGCTCTCAAATTAACATCCCCTCATGGGCCGCCTGACTTTCAGTCATCTAATACTCACATCACACTTCACATTACAGAAGCATCTCTTTTCATTGAATTTTACTTATTTGTAGGCCATGAGAGACACAGATGAGAGTGAGAACAAGAGAGAGGCTGGGCTAGTCTGAGTCTGGAAGCCAGGAACTAAACCTAGGTCTCTCACAGGAGTGACAGGGACTTGAGCAACTAGATGTTGTCTCCCAGGATGCACCTCAGCAAGAAGCTGGAATTGGGACCACAGCCAGGACTTGAACTCAGGCACTTCATATGAGATGCTTGCATTCCAGGTGGTATTTTAACCACTAGGCCAAACACCTGTCCCTCAGCATGTCTTCTGGCAGCATTCACCCAATCTGGGGATTAATTCTCTCTAGACTTGACTTAGCTACTATGTCCATCACTAACTGGATAGGTCTACCTATCATCAATAGAAATAGTGATGATCAATCACTACTAGAGATAGTTCTACCAAATCACTACCAATCACAACTTGAGATAGGTCAACCAAACCAGGGAACTACTCGGATGTTCCCACAACACAGGTTTAAAATGCAGCAGGATGACCCCCTAATAGACAACCAGGGTACCCAACAAGAAACAGGTGCTGGGGAGCAAAAAGAGAGATGTTTGTGACACACCCTGGGTTACAAACTCTGAGCATGGATCAAGTACACATTCTACTCTTCCCTCCTGTCCTCCTCGCCTCCTTTGCTAGAATACCTAGCACTGCTGAAGACTTCTTAGTTCACACTCAGTACATACGCTAGGATTTATTGGTCAGTATGTGTCGTTCTAAGGTGACATACACTTTTTTTAAAAAGATTTATTTTTTTATTTATTTGAAAGGCTGAGTTAGAGAGAGAGGAGAACAGACAGAGAAAGAGATCGATCTTCCATTCACTGAATCACTCTCCAAATGGCCACAATGGCTGGGTCTGGGCCAGACCAAAGCCAGGAGCCAGGATCTTCCTCTGAGTCTCCCACATGGGAGCAGGGGCCCAGACATTTGGGCCATTCCACTGCTTTCCCAGGTGCATTAGCAGCGAACTTGATAAGAAGGAATGGTGGGTCTCCAACCAGCACCCATAGGGGAAGCTGGTGTTTCAGATAGAGGCTAAACTAGCTATGCTACAATGCTACCCCCAAAATAAACATTATACACATTTTAGATCAAATTTCTGACATGAATGCATCTACTACCAGGTTAGATGCTTGCACACCAAGGTAATATGAGTGGGTATGCCTTTCCAACCATGTTTTCCAAGAATGCTTAAAGTACATACCTAGAACATAATGTAAAATTAACATATACTCTCATGCTTATGTTCTGATCTGGAACACTGAGAATCATGACCTCTCCATACTGCTAATGTCCTGACAGCCCACTCAACCCTATAACTCCCACATATTTGTAACTTATTTGTCTTTAGTGGCCTGAGCACTTATTTAGAATAAATTATTCTTATTATTCATTTTAGTATCTCGAGGTCACTAAAAGGTATAGTACATAGTATGCCACATATATTTATTTGTTAAATGGCATTATTATTCTATGATTTGATTAGTAAAGAAAGCAAGCAGAAAATACATGGGTCAGTGTTGTGGTATAGTGGATTAAGCCACTGCTTCCCAACACCAGTATCCTCTATTGGAGGACCTGTCAGAGTCCCAGCTACTTCAGGTCTGATCCAGCTCCTTGCTAATGTGTCTGGGAAAGCAGAGGAAAATGCATAAGCACTCTGCCACCCATGTGGCATTCCTGATTGGAATTCTAGGTTCCCAGCTTTAGTCTGGCCCATCCCTGGCTGTTGGTGCCATTTGGGAAGTGAACCAGCAGATGGAAGGTAGATAGGAGTGTGTGTGTGTGTGTGTGTGTGTGTATTTGTGTTCTTCCCTCTGTGCCACTCTGCCTTTCAAATATATAAGTCTGTTAAAAGGGAATCAAAAAGTACAAAGTACGTTTTATCATTTTCTTAGTCATACTAAACACAGCTGAAATAATCAAACTTACCCCTGTGAGATTTTCCTTATAATTTACAGGAGGTCCTAGTTTAAGCAGACTCTTTTTCAAAATGGTAATCAAACAGATCTGGATATGCCTTGGGAGTCTCATAATTGTGAAAAGTGCAGTGAGTTAGCATTGAAGACCTGAGAGTTTTAAAATGATAGAAACATCTGTTACTCTGACTGATCTACAGTCCAGTCTTTATGAACTTATATATAAATCCCTGAGCACAGGTGCCAATGTGTGGGGTGCTGGAGGATTCGGAGTAACAATGAAAAGGGCTGGTTTGGGGTCGACAGCTTTGACACCAACAGCATAGTAGCTTTGTGGTCACAGATTGTCTTGGAAAGAACGCTGGCTCTGTGAAACAGGTGTGGGGAATTTTGGAGAATGTATAGTGGCACCAATAGCAGGAAAGTTAGGAGGCATTATGCAGTATGTGACTACAGAAATACACTGAAACATCCAATGAACAACCTCCCCAGGATCTCCGAGGCTACCAGAGGAGAAATACGCATCTTACAGATTAGCTTGGAAAAATGAAGTAACACAATATTGCTGTTCGTATTGCAGCCTTCGCAAATGCCACTCAAGTCAAGTCTAGCACAAAACAGATTGTGTCTCAAAATTAGAAACTCAGTTGTGAAAAGCAGTGGGCCAGATAAGCATATTAAGACATCAACACACTGTTCATTTTTCCTTGTTCAGATTTTGTGATTAGGATTTCCAGATGCTGGGGATTAGGGCTCTTCATATGGTTCCAACTTATGAGAGTGCAACTTAAAGTGACTGAAATGTTTGCCCTTGTCTTCTATTTCACTCTTGTTGCTTCTACTAGAGGTTTCAACGCATCCAGATGAGATTCTTCAACCTTATGAAACTGAAATTTGAATTTTTTCAAGCAGTTTGTGGTAGACTCTGATGCTAAACAGCAGTAATGAGTCCTAGCTGCCAGGAACTACTGGATCTCAAGGAAACCAATCAATACTCCACAGTGTGCTGTTTCGCTGTTGTTCAGAAGGTTGAATGTATTAAATATATTTTCAACTCATGATTTTTCTGACAATGAGTTTAATGGACACAGCTTTGCTATAAGTTATAGAGCTTCTATATTTTAATTTTCATCTAGCAAACCAAAAAATTAAGATAAGTAAATTCCATTTATATCACTTACACAACTTGCCTTCATGTACAACAAGCTCCAAAGTGCATCTTCACGTTCTCAAAGACTGAGCAATTAAAAAATAGAGATATCTGCTACATTAAAACCTGACAGTTTCTTCCTTTGGGAAATGCTAATAGAAACAGCACTTTCTAATTTTTCTGGTTAAGGTCATTTTGATTTCCTCTCTTGCACATGCAGATGTAAGGCAGAAACTTACTTTCTGTAGCTTAACTGTTAACTTTGTAAAATTAAGTAAAATAGAGTTCCAATGAAATGAAAGTAATGCCATGTCTTAAATTAGCAGTCAAGGGAAGGAGTTGCTTTTGGGAAGGAGTTGGAAGTTGCTGTGTGGAATTTCCCGCTTCCCCAAGTTAAAGGACATGACTTATTCTACTCTGTTGTGTAAAGAAACAAAAAGCGGCTTTTAGTTGGGAAGGAGAGGATTTTCATAGTAGAGTTGATAGGCTGAATAGCAGGAACAAATAACTAATCTTAGGAACAACGGTATTCAATATAAATAAATTAAAGACAAAAAAGGAAATTCAATAAACATGGAATAGGGGCAAAGTTTTTCATTTTCTTTTTTTTATTTTTTTTAGTAAAACAGGTCCAAAGTTAATGCTTTACATAAAAGCCACTGCATCAGTCAAAATTTTAACCACATATACATACACACAAATATTATGTTAATATTAGCACACACAAAAGATTTAAAAGTAATAACTATCTTACAGTCTGTGGATTCTGAAATAGCAGATTCTTGAAACTCATATTACTGCAGCAGAGTGAGAGTTCAAAAGTATTCCATTCACCAGTTAATAACACTAGCCAGCAATCTTAGCAAGTTGTACAGTGAGAAAGTGCCATAATATATCCATCCTGTTGTACGACATAATTTTGAGTTCATAATCAAAGTAAAAATTGTCTAACAAGCCAATCTAGAACTATTGAGATATTCTTTGGAAGTAGTAAAAGGCTTTTCTTTAAATCACTAACAGGGGCAGGTGTTTTGGTGCAGGTTAGGCTGCCACTTGGGATCCTGTATCCTGCATCAGAATGCCAGTTCAAGACCTGGCTACTGCACTTCCGATCCAGCTCCATGTCTGTGTGTGTATGTCACTCTGTCTTTCAAATAAATAAACCGTTATGAGATTACCATCAGTTCTGACAGCTCAGCGTGAATATTCCATACAGCCTGGCCACCGAAATATTTCAGTGGTCTGATTTACCTAAATATATAATTTTGCTCAAAAGCTAGTCACATAACAATACAGAAGACACCTTTTTGCCATCTGTTCAGAAGTTAAATATGCCACTAATTCTAAGCATGTAATTAAAGAATCACAGACCTAATTTGGCTAATCCATGAAGAAAAAGACTTGGAAAAGAGGTCAAGTAACAGTGGAGTAATTTAAGAACAGTAGGCTCTATAAATCAAAGTTCCTCCCAATGTGCAACCATTACAAATTATACCAGCTGTTGACATGCCAGAGAGACGCTACTACACAATGCAAGACTTACTCTGAAGAGGAAACCTGGGGGCTGCCAGTAACCACTGATAACTTCCCTCTGTGAACAGCAAACTTCTAAATAAGCAAAATCTTGTTACAGTACTAAAATATGTCACATCACTATTCAAATTCATCAGACAGATGGCTAATTTGACTAAACAACCTTTGTTTACACTGGAAATGATCCACGAATCCTGTGCCAAAGAATTGTGGTTTCAACTTCCCCCTACTTCAGTTACCACATTAATTCCAGAGTTCGCTGAGTCTCATGAGAACAGAGTAAAGATTTATGCATATCCCTGTTGGATAAAAACTACCTGTTGAGTTGTAGCTAGCAAATACTTAGAAATCAGACTTCTTCAGGATAACACAAAGAGGAATAATCCTAGATAGCACAGACAGGCAGCTTTATATCCTAAACTACCATTTCTGTAAGGAAAAGTATTTTAATTACATTTTTAGTATTTTTTAGTTTTTAATATAGTTCATAGACAATTCTAATATAACGATATACTCTGCATGCCTCCCTCTCTCCATTTCTTTTATTTTTGAGACAAAATTTTTATTTGCATTGCAGTTAAGGGTTTAATGCTCCATTTAATAAAGACTTCAACAAGTAAAAAGCAAATAGAATCTAATTCAGAGTAAATATAGGAAAGAGCTGTAGATAATAATCAAAGGGCAATATGACTATTTCACCCACATATAGAAAATTTCAAAGTAATCACAGGTCATTAAAACTACAGCAGTAGCATAATATTCTTAACCATTGGTTTGACAAAGGTATGAAAAAAAAGCTTGACAAACCCTATTTGCAGCAGTACTGATATACATGAGCATTTTTTCATTGTTGGAAAAATAGTTTCAGATGAAAATTACTGTTACCAGCACTGATGTTTGAGACAATATAGATTTTTTTCTTTTGCAATTTCCATTACAATGTTGGGCATTTTAATTTCTAATTACTTATAAGTGGCAGTAAACAAATCATGATGGTTTTAAACTGTGCTAGCACACTTTAAAAAATGGTTTAATGATGCAATTATTGAGTTTTCCTTGCATCAGTATTTTTTTTAAGTTTGACCGACTGGCATGCTATTTCAATTTTATAAGTTTTTTTCTCTCCAGTAAAAGAATCTGGTAATCATTTCCTGAGAGTTAAGGGAGCCCCTTAGAAGTTGACTTCACTTTTAGGCCACCAGGTGATCCTCAGTAAATTATTGTTCTAAAACAGGGAATGATGCAGCACATCATTTCCTTCTGTAAATAAGACAAAGTGTTTTCAGAACTTATTTTTTTCTTACTAAGGGTTAGTGGTACACAAAATGTTAACAACGCAATGCCTCTGCATTTGGGGTTCTTCTCAGCTAGGTTTTCTCACATTTCAAGTATCTTCAACTCTGAAATGTTTGCCCTTGTCTTCTATTTCACTCTTGTTGCTTCTACTAGAGGTTTCAACGCATCCAGATGAGATTGTGTCGATGTGTGATGTGCTTCTTTGCCTTTCTCTGCCTCATTGGACTTTTTGTTATTTGAAAGGTGAAAATCTGGTTTATGCGATGAGCATAGCAATTACCCTGCATGTATCTGTGTGTCAGCACTTAATAAATTGTGTAATGTTATCTCTATATATAGTATTTTATCTATCATCTACCTATCAAGTAAACTTGGTACCATCTCTTCATAAGCATAGGTTTCAGATGAACTCATCCAGTCACTTTACATGTAAAAGCTGTTCAATAAATGTGTACAGCCCTGAATGTAATCATATCTTTCCAATTTTTATTAAGCCCATGATGCTTTGCCTAGAGTGCTTTCACTGATGTCAGGTGCTGCTCTCCCTCCACCTTGCAAGCTAGTCTTACTTTTGTGTTTTCTGTTGACCACAGCATAATTCTGAGTTGTTCTAATGGAAGCATCCTTGAGAATACTGTAAAAGCAATCACGTGTTAGTAAATTTCAGAAGTAATTTTTGAATCTCACCACCACCTGTATCATTGCGGGTACAATCAGAAGTCAGAAACCATACCATGATTTACATAGACAAAACTGAATATTATGAATTTTGAAATATGGTAGGGGAACTCTGAGCCTCAGGTGATTACTGATGTCATAAATAAGAGTGTCAATTGTTAAATCAACAACAGGAGTCACTGTGCCCTTATTCCCCATGTGGGATCTCTGTCCTTATGTGTTGTACTATGTGAATTAATGGTAAAACTATTATTCAAAAAGTACTTTACACTTCGCATGTGTGTGGGTACAATGTACTGAAATCTTTACTTAGTATATACTAAGTAGATCTTCTGTATATAATTAAAAATGAATCAATGAATAATGGGATGGGAGAGGGAATAAGAGATGGGATGGTTTGCGGGTGGGAGGGTGGTTATGGGAAAGGAAACCGCTAGAATCCAAAAGTTGTACTTTTGAAATTTATATTTATTAAATAAAAGTTTTCTGGGCTGGCGCCACAGCTCACTAGGCTAATCCTCCACCTTGCGGCACCAGCACACTGGTTCTAGTCCCGGTCAGGGCGCCATATTCTGTCCCGGTTGTCCCTCTTCCAGGCCAGCTCTCTGCTATGGCCCAGGAGTACAGTGGAGGATGGCCCAAGTCCTTGGGCCCTGCACCCACATGGGAGACCAGGAGAAGCACCTGGCTCCTGGCTTTGGATCAGCACAGTGCGCCAGCCGCAGCGCACCGGCCGCGGCGGCCATTGGAAGGTGAACCAACGGCAAAAGGAAGACCTTTCTGTCTCTCACTGTCCATTCTGCCTGTCAAAAAAAAGTTTTCTAACAAAATAAAGAAATATGGTAGGAGATATATGATCTACAATATATTTTTTAAAATATTTATTTGAAAGTCAGAGTTACAGAGAGAGAGCAGAGACGGGGAGAGAGAGAGAGAGAGAGAGAGAGAGAGAGAGAGAGAGAGGTCTTCCATCCTCTGGTTCACTCCCCAGATGGCCACAACGGACAGAGCTGCACCGATCTGAAGCCAGGATCCAGGAGCTTCTTCTGGGTCTCCCACATGGGTGTAGGGGCCCAAGGACTTGGGCCATCTTCTACTGCTTTCCCAGGCCATAGCAGAGAGCTAGGTTGGAAGTGGAGCAGCCGGGTCTTGAAAGGGCACCCGTATGGAATGCCGGCGCTTCAGGCCAGGGCACTAACCCTCTGAGCCACAGCACCTGCCCCTGATCTACAATGTATTACAAATACATATCTTATTTATGACTACATCACATTTATTATACTCTGTGTGTGTGTGTGTGTGTGTGTGTGTGTAATGAAAACTCTAGAGCTCAGGGAGAGTAGACAAGGAAGAAACAACTTGAATGAGTGGAGAGATCTCTCCCAAGTTTAGGATTCATATCTCATTGAAGAAGGTATGTTGCAGCCCAGTCAACAGTAAAATCCATTGAGATGCCCACAGCAGAAGCGGATTACAATGGCTAGGCAAGCAGGAAACTCCCCTCAGTGTACAACAAGGCTTGTTGGTGGGCACACAAATGGAGTCATGGCAATGGAACCTCCTGAACAGCAGGGAAGCAGGAGGTGAGCTGTCAGTGGTGTCCCACTCCAAGTTCTAGGTCAGTGTCTGAAGCACAGAACTACCAGAGGATCTCTGGTAAGTAAGAGGAGCACCGAGCAACACTGAATCACAATGGACCTGGAAAGAAACTCTCTACTTGCTGCCATTTTGCATTAGTGCCCTCTACTGACAAAGCTTAATTTCAAGATCACTGCAAAGGAGAAATGTTCAAAGGATCCAACCCCATCACAGTGAAGCAAATAATGACGGCTGACTCTGGAGCTGAGAGACAAAGAATAAGTAGAACATCATTCACAAACCAACAGATGAATTTATTCTCAATAAACACTTCATACTAGGACTTGATCATTCCTACTCTGTCTCTTATCTTTTGGTCCTATCTAACTCTTTCTTAGAACCAATCTATTTCAATGAGATGCACAAGTTGTTTAAAGAGCAAAGGTTATGTGCTCCCATCTCTGAGAAGTGAGAGACATCTGGATACAGCTCATATCCAGCCTCATGGAGTAGCTTTCAACAGGTCTGACATAGACTTGTTGTCTTCTGTTTATGGTCATACATTTTATACAGTGAAGGTTGGGCTTCTGTCACCTTTGAGACATTACAGATCAGGATCCTTGTTCCTACTTTCAATGGCCTCTTTAAAGTTCCTACAACACACCAACAAATCCATTTGGGACATCTGCAGCTGGTTTCTCCTTCTGTCCAGAACACTTTTCCATCAAAGAGCCACATGGACTATCCATTCATTTTCTTCAGGTTCTGCATCAACTGTCACTGCGTCATTAAGTCCTTTCCTAACTACCCTATTTAAAATAGCAACCAGATAATATTCCATGTCCCCTTTCTGCTGTATCTTTCTCATTAGCATTGACTCCCAACACACTATGTGTGTGTGCACGTTTAAACGTAATTTGATCATTCTGACTATTGCCTGCAATCCAAAGTAGAATACAAAGTCCACAAACCTGGATTTATGTTTGTTTGCTGCACTGTATTTTAGATCGTACCTGGATCAGTTTCTGACACATAATACATGTTGAATAACTACATGTGGAGTTACTCTTACCCTACAACTCAAGACCAGATTACTGCTTTCTCTTTTATTAGACATTAAAACTTTCAAATTCCTACAGACACCAAGCAGGCAATGTCAATGGCTGATGCAGGCAGCGGTGAGTCCCTGGGTGGAGTGGGAATCCAAGACCTGCCACAGGGATCAGCTATTCACCACACCTACTGCAAACTGGGCCACACAAAAAGAACAATCATGTCTTGTAATTTTCACACTGTCCAAAAGAGGAAGGAAAAAAAGGACTAAAAAACGTATCATCTCCTAGTTTGTAAAACAGGTACTAATTCAACTCCAGAACAAAAGGATCCCAAAAATAAAACCCAAACACTCTGCAAGACAAACAAAACAGGCCTGGAAGGAGGATGTAGCTACAGCAGCAGAGTGGCCTCATGATTTTCCCTCACTGATATAAAAGGGAGATTCAGAGGCCTGCGCCATGACTCACTAGGCTAATCCTCGGCCTGTGGTGCTGGCACCCCGGGTTCTAGTCCCGGTCGGGGTGCTGGATTCTGTTCTGGTTGCCCCTCTTCCAGGCCAGCTCTCTGCTGTGGCCCGGGAAGGCAGTGGAGGATGGCCCAAGTGCTTGAGCCCTGCATCCGCATGGGAGACCAGGAGAAGCACCTGGTTCCTGCCTTTGGATCAGCGCGGTATGCTGGTCGCAGCAGCCACTGTAGGGCGAACCAAAGGTAAAGGAAGACCTTTCTGTCTTTATCTCACTGTCCACTTTGCCTGTCAAAAAAAAAAAAAAAAAGGAAATTCCTTGTTTGCTTTCTAAATCCTCTCTCCCTCTATGGATGCTCAGGTCCTCACATGTCAGTCCCCTCTCACGAAATAGGCTTTGTCCACATAAAGACATCATTGTGTCTCTAACCACCGCCCCCCTTCTTTCCATCCCTTATTTATTTACTTATTTATTTCCATCCCTGATTTTGCTTTTTAGTGCCAGTGGTCCACACATCGTAAATTTTCAGAAGAAGCTTCTTTGTCATCAGAAAATCAAGGGAGCAGGTTGAATTGACTTCCCCTGTTATGTAAGAACTTTATTTTCCATATCCACCACCTCTAATTTTTTTCATAATAGTTCAGTTCCCTTGGAAATCACTCTCCATTCTCTTCTTAAGCCTTCCTGTAACTGCTCCATACCAGTCTTCAGGTTGTCCTCCAGGATCCTAAGTGCTCTGCCCTTGAGTAGCCTAAATCCATTTCTACTTAACAGAAAAAAATCACACAAGGCCCCAGTAGCTTAAAAATACTCAGAGCGCTGGTGCTCCAACTCCATATTACTACCTAACATGCTGGTTCACTCAATCCCTATCTCAGGCTCAATTCATTGTCAACTAACTTTCCACAGTCTATTGAGAGCAAAGGTAAAGCTGGGGGCGGGGCAGGCAGAAAGGCCCTTGAAGGAAAAGAATGTATTATAAGGTCTTAAAATTATGAGAGAAAAGAATATTTTATAAAGAGTGAAATTATTTATTTTCAAAACAGTAGTTGCTGTTCTTTAAGAATTCGTAAGAGAACTTCTAATCACAATCTCCTGTTATTGTCTCTTTAGCAGACATTTAAAAAGTGTATTTCTGAAAATACTTGTACTTAGCAAAGTTGTCATGGATTTTTAACAGCCCTTAGGAAGCACTTTTGATTAGGCTGTTAGCACATAATGGAAATCAGAAGTTGATTTTAACTCATCCTGCACATCTTTCAGTTTTCAACAGATAACTTTTTATATTCATACTGGTAAATTCAGCTAAGATTTCATCATAACCTTCAGATTATATTCAATCATAATTTGAAGAGGGGCAGCACTTAAATAAATTTTGAGTTGAAGGCATAATAATAGCATTTACATTCAGTAAAACATGAGTATATCTGTGCTGAAACAAAAAGTTTTAAGAAAAACTGTTTTTGATCCAGAAGTCAACTGCAGTGAAAGCAAATAAACCTGTTAGATTGAAAAGATTTTTTTTTAAAGATTTATTTATTTGAAAGGCAGAGTTACAGAGAGGCAGAGGCAGAGGCAGAGTCTTCCATCCACTGATTTACTCCCCAAAGGGCTGCAATGGCCAGAGCTGGGCTGGTCTCAAGCCAGGAGCCAGAAGCCTCCTCCAGGTCTCCCACATGGGTGCAGGGGCCCAAGGACTTGTGCCATCATCTACTACTACCCCAGGCCATAGCACAGAGCCGGATTGGAAGTAGAGCAGCTAGGGCTAGAACGGGGGTGCCTATATGGAATGCCAGCAACTCAAGTGGCAGCCTCACCTGCAACACCACCGTGCCAGCCCCTAAAAAAGAATTTGAGACAAAAAATTCTAAAATGTCACAAAAATGCTGTTATTCTTTTATATGTTGCATTATGAACTAATTTCCGGGATGTTGGTACTGTCTAAAGCAAAGACTGGCAATCTTTGTGTTGGGTTATAAAACAAATCTATAAGAGTTATTACCTTTCATATTACTGAGGTAATTAAGTACTTCCAAAAAGTATGGGAAGCAGAAAAATATAAAAAATTGGTTCTCAAAGTATTATAAACACCACCAGGCACCAAGCTGGCTATCTCATGGATGATTGCAATTTACCCTTACTACTTTCAGATGATTAAGCAGAAATTAAAACCCTGAAACAATGTGAGTTGGTTATATTGTTCATACTCCAATTTAAGAAAGTTAAGGACACAGGCTTGATCTAAAACAGAGAATTGAATACAACGTCTGAACAGGTGACACCATCAATTTCCCAGTTTTTCCCCATGGTTAATAAGTTAATGACCCTTGTGCTTGCCACTTCAAATGAATTTACTCAGATAATTCAAAAAGATCTTGTGTTCACTCATGCACTCTGCTGGAGTTATAGTCATAAATCATCCAATCTAGCCACCAGACTCTGTAAAAATCTATAAATCAGCAAGGAAGTGGTGTTGAAAGATGCTATCTAAGAGTTTAAGCACTAAAATATCACTCCCCAAAGTGAATACTGTGGAACGTTAGTCCAGTGAGGTTTCTAACAAAGAGGAGGCAACTCAGGGAGTGTCCTAGAAAACCAAACGCCACTTGAGATTCCAAAGACTGTTAACATACAAAGCCTGCAAGTAAGCTTGTGGCAAGGAAACTGGATTAACTCCATTTAATCCATGATATTTCTGCTTTATTTACCATAAAGTATCCAAGCTTTCTCACTACCCCTCAGGAATATCTTCAAGATTTGAGATTCATTCATAAAGTTTAAAATTAACTATATTCAAGAGTATTACAAATAAAAATCTACACTCTTTAAAACTAAACAAAAGTACGTTAGAAACTAAATGCTGGGCTTAGTATCACCAGTGAGAAAATAACAGCTATCCAAAATCTAATTGTGTTCAGCCTCAACCAGTTACAAGACTAAGTGATTAAGTACTTACAAAACCATCAGCAGGTTAAAAACTTACTTTATTAACTCTTCCTTGATGTAAAATGTAGAATTGGCATATTTCAATCCCATAGTCCTAGGTTAACAACTATACTAAAATATGCAGTTCCTAAATTCCACACTGCTTTTAATTGCCAGAAAGATCAATGTGAAGTAATCACTGCCACTTCAAATTCAGTGCTGAATGAATGGGTGCACTGGATACATCAATCATACATCTTCAAAGCCAAATACCCCTCAGCAGTTAAGATGTAACTGCTACTGTATACTAGTGCTAGGCAGTTTATTTCTGTGTATTTGCATTGTTACAACATGCTTGGTTGATACATTGATTGTACTGAGGGATGGCCAAAAACCAGTCAAGAGGTGTTGACAGAATCTGCAGTCATCAAGCTCATGACCTCTGAAGTGGTACAGAGTAAGGCTGCCATCTTCCCTCCACCTTGCCTCACAAATCTAATCAAAGCAGTCCCCTCACCCAATCTGTACCAAAGACCAAGAAGCCTGTCTAATGTGATCAAAGATGTGAAGGCAAGAGTGACATCACAGGTCCAGATTACAGGAGCTGATCCTCTGAATTACTTCCCTTCACCAGAGGTCTAGCAGATGCAAACTGGGTTTATAAAAGTAAACCAGTTTGTTCCAAATCTAATTTTTCAAAAGAATGACATTAAGAGAAGGAAGTATAAAATCATCACCTGAACTGTTTATGCAAACTAAAACCAATTTTTATTGTTGTAAGAAAATAATTTTCATCATTAAATTATGTAACACCAAGTTCAATATTTAAATGAAAACTCTTGTATTAGTATAATAAGGAATCTGTCAAATTCTGTAACAAAGGATTAATCCATGGGCATGAAATGCAAAGTCACTATTGGCTGTGTTTAATAAATTTTGTGCAAATATAGTAACAAAATAGAAAGGCTAATGTCACTAAAAGCTGATGGCTAAACTCTAAATGTATTCAAGTGCCTGTATTTCATGGTTACAAAGCACTTTTAACAGCATATGATAAAATCTATCAACATATACGTTTATTTCAAGAGGAACGCTCCATTTTGTGGTCAGATGGACACAATATTTATTTTTAAAGATCTTATGTCCTTGTAGATTAAAAAAGATTAGAGGGGCAAGGATCATGTGAAAGGTGTAAGGCACACTTTATTTTTCAAATTGGTCTACATTGTAAACAAGAATGAAAACCATAGATTAAAGGGCTGTACACGCCAAAAGCAAACAACAACTATGCAGGGTGCTACTTCTAATTTATTATTTATATGGGCGACTTTCTGCCAACAAAGCTTCCCTCCCTAAAATACATCTCAGCTCTGTGGAATCAATTAATGACATTCAAGAACTCTGTGATGGTTAAAAAGGAAAAAAAAATCTGCTCAGATACTTACATTGAGTATTCAATGATAAGAAAAAAGCAGCAGTCTCACGTTTAGCTTTGCGCTACAAACAGAAATAAAGAGGGTCAAGTGAGGCCTCGCAAGCCATGTCCATCAAATGCACTGTTAACAATGTAAAAGTACTGTGAGTGTATTGAGATGCTTGCCTGGGATTTCTGTAATCCAGTTTATGACAGGCTACCTGTCACATGATCATAGAAATACACAATGCGGTACTAGGCATCTTAGGGGAATATTTAAAAGTCTAAAACTTAATTCCTGCTTTTAAATTATTAATATGATGGGGAAATGGAGAATGCACTATATTTAAGAACAATACCTCGAAATGTTCTATCAGTATACTGAAGTTCAGAAAAAATTGGATTATCTAGAACAGGAACAGTTACATATAAGACAGAAAAATACTTTTTATACAAAATTGGAAAATGTATTTAAGGTACCACATACAGCCTAACAGGCAGGGGTTCGGGGGGTTGGGGTGGTGGTCATGGAAACCTTCACAAGAGATGGAAACTAACAAGAGCGAGCCTGGAGCAGCCCTTAAGTAGGGCTGGGCAGAAAAGAGCCCAACCTCAAAGCACTGAAGGTGTCTGTTCACAAGGGGGAAAGCTAAGAAGATGACATTACTCATCAGTCATTCATAGGGACTAATTTGGGAGTACTGGCTTCTGACTATGATCCCAAGAACATAGAAACTTCATGCGTATCCAAGTGTTTTTGATAGATATGAGTTTGTATTTACTTGAGGTTCTGTGTGTGTGTATGTACAGGTGAAGACCCTCAGATAACTCACAGAATCTAATCAGAGTATCACTGGATACAATCTTCATTTACTATTAAATAGGAAGAGAATCACCCTATTTCCATAGGAAAATAAATTCAAGGCTCTTATGTGGAGTATCAGAAACTCAGTCTGTGGCAATGCACTGCTTTCTCTTTGCCTTCAACTCCATGCAGAAGACTTTGCAAATGGAAATTCTCTGAAGAAAGCCATATGGGAAAACAGCTTTGTTTGGCAAGAGATTTGGCTGTCAAAGAAGGGAGGTGGCAAGAGATCTCAAGGAATGTCTGGGGCTTTGCGTTCTTTTATAACCTTAGGAACATTCCTTGGTCTCACCAGTTCCTGAGAGTTATTTTCTGTCTTGTCTTCAGCGGGCCTCCAAAAAGGCAGGAAATTGAATCGTGTTAATCCTAAAGCCCACTGCCTGGAAAAGCAACCTAATTCATTTAGAACATACTAAATTCAATCAAATAATTACATATCTAAGTTTATTTTAACCCAGATTTACTCTCTAAACTCACAAAGGAATTAAATAGGTTGTCTTCACAAATGCTCCTTAACTTTTATTTTCCTGAAGCATGTATTTAGGCTCTTAAGGTTTTTAGTAAGACTGTCCCATACAAATTACTAAAAGGAAATCTGGAATAAAACACTTCCATTTTAGTCATAAGTTATTTTTTTCTTGATTGGAAAAGACCTAAGCCAGCATAATAAATACATTTTTGTAGCAGACTTTGTAGAGGAGAGAATGAAGTGAGTCTTGGCTATTTGGTAGACACAGAAGAGAATCAGAGCTACTATGAAAGGCGTTAAGTAACAGGCAAAACTGCAATCATCAACCACCACGTGCACCAGTTGGGCACCTCTGAACATCTGCTCCTTGATTTTTCATCCCTGTATCTTCACCGTGTGTCATTTTGTTGGTGTGGAACAGCATCAGCCACTGGAGAGAGAAAGCTCCAAGAATGTGCACCCTTCACCTTCCTCATTTTTCTCTTTGACTTTCCCATGTGCTCCTTTGTGTTTCTACCCAGGACATGGCCAAAACCATGGCCCAGGAAAAGCAGAAGATGGAATTCAGTGCTGCCAAGTAAGGGAAACAGTAGGACATAAAGCGGCCACACTCAGAGAGAAGTGGACTCCACGGACTAGACGCTTCCATGTGTATCCAGGTAGACGTATGACAGCCGATACTGCTTTAAGAAATTCTTTCAAAGTTGAAAATATGTTAAGAGATTCCAGAGTAAGTACTTTTCAATTTAAAATCCATGGGGCCTGCACTGTAGCATAGTGATCCTAGACTTGCCAGTATTTGAGTAATAAACCAGCAGATGAGAGCATTCTCATTCATACACTGTCTCTCTCTCACTCTCTAATAAATTTTTAAAGAAAATTCTGTTTAATTCTCATGGTGGGAATTCAGATTCTCCTTTTGTTTCTAAACCCAATACATTCGTCCCACTGGCATTTGCTCTAAATACAGATGTCCACCCAAACACACTTACAGTCCTTAAGGTGGAACAGTAACATATTTCCAATATTGTGTCCTCATTTCTTGGAATAAAAAATGTTTTCAGTTCAAAGGAGCAAAGTAATTTTTAAATAAATTTAAAACAGATTATTTTACACTTTAAAATTGTGTTAAATGTAATTCTTCGCAGAAGCTAAATGTAAAGACACTGCTATAGTCAGCAGTGTCCTTGAAAACAAACTGTTACAGTCATGCTCACCACGTGATTCCCATGTGTATAATTACCAACCATTCTCTTTGCATTCAAACCCCACTTTCATATAACACTTCTAAGAATTTTTGGAAAAGCTCACATAACTAAGTAATTTAAGTATTAAATGCATGCCTGCTACACTGGACAGGAAAAAGGGAATTATCTGAATGTCAAATTTAACATTACGAAATCTAGATATACTCTTCACAACAAAATAAAAAGAATACATAACCATATTTTAGTGCAGTTATTTTGGGAATATAGGTAAAGGTGAGGGGAAAAGAGTTTGAAAAAAATGTAGTGTCTCAAAGGAAAAAGAAAAAAACAACCTGCAGTATTCCATAGTGACTATGAATCAAGACACTGGAAGCTGGATCTCTGGATTCATATTTGAGCTCAGGCACTCAAGGGCTGTGCTGTGCGCCTCTGCACGCTCCTTTTCCTATCTGGTCTTCTGTGTCATTCCTGATTAGAGAGCCAGTATCATGGCTTTCTGACTTAATAAGGCAAGGAAAGTGCTAACATCTGGCGCACAAATATTAATGTCCATTGCCCCCAGTGATTTTCTTTGGAACTCCTATTACCTACCTATGTTCTTAGAAATAATGTTTCATAATTATCACTATTACTAGATGGAGGCAAAAACAAACCCTATACTATGGCTAGAAATCTTCCCTTGGGATATATGACTTAAAAATTTACCATGACACTCAAAATATTTATGGAATGTATTACATTTTACATTTTTTTTTTTTTTGACAGGCAGAATGGACAGTGAAAGAGAGAGACAGAGAGAAAGGTTTTCCTTTTCCATTGGTTCACCCTCCAATGGCCGCTGCGGCCGGCGCACTGCGCTGATCCAAAGCCAGGAGCCAGGTGCTTCTCCTGGCCTCCCATGCGGATGCAGGGCCCAGGCACTTGGGCCATCCTCCACTGCACTCCCTGGCCACAGCAGAGAGCTGGCCTGGAAGAAGAGCGACTGGAACAGAATCCAACACCTCGTCCGGGACTAGAACCTGGGGTGCCAGCACCGCAAGCGGAGGATTAGCCTAGTGAGCCGCGGCACCAGCCACATTTTACATTTTTAAAGTAGAAATCAGTCATCCTTTAGAAAATACAATTTTATTTACATATTGACATATTTGTTCACATTTTCCCCATGTTAAGTTAGACGCTACATATCTGAATTCTTCCACTTATAACATCCATATTACTTTTTAAAGATTTCTTAAATGTTTTCACAACAAGGTATTGAAAATTAGAGTAACAACTTAACATTTCTGATTTACATTTAGAAAGACTAAGGGTTCTACTCTGCAAAATCCAACAGCCATTGTGCAGAGCATGCACATATTTTTAGTTTTTAAACAGAAGATCTGTATGAGTCAACAATTGTCATTAGCCTTATCAGGAGTAAATGAAGGTTTCTGTCAGTCCTTCTGATAGATGAAAGCATGGCTCAGCATCTTTCATTAATACTTTCTTGAATTGCAAGGAGTTTAAGTTTCCTCTTGCTACTGAGCAGAACATAATAACAATTTCCCTAAAAAGAGACTAAACACTTAATAATCACTGCCTAGTGTCACCCAGATATAGCAATCCTTGGAAATGAATTTTGGAAAAAAAATTGCTGAAGCAGATGAATCAAGTTACTACATTTCACTTATTTCCAACATTTTGACAACTGTCAACCATTCAACAAAGATTACAGAACTTGCTTGAGCTGACAAAGAAAAAACTACCAATACTTCGGCCAGGCACAGCCAGCCATGAGTTGCAGGGTCTAGGATTAAATTTTCAGTTCTCAAATTTTTCCGAGTTCAGTAGCATGGATCTAACTCACAGATCTGGCTCAGGTTAGAACATCATACATACTTTGGGGGTGCGAAAGCACTGATGTAGAGAAATTGAATAATTAGCTTAATTTGATAATATAAGACATCAGTCATAATTACAAACAATAAATCTGTATTGAAAGAATTGTAACTTTTTCATATCAAGTAACTTCATCAAATTACGCTCCCACAGTTGTATTTTCCTTGTGTATGTTCTATCTTCAAATATTTCAATTCTCAATTCTCACAGGATTTATCAAAGAGCCATTTTCTCCCATAAATTTCTCGTGTCTACTTTTGTTCACTAAGAAAGTTCTGGAAATGACAAATGCATTATTTTATCCTGGTTCAGTCTCAACTGCTTCAGGCTATCTCTTTTTCCTTTTACCTTAAGTACACTACCCTGTTAGTAAAATACCTAATGAGGACATTTTATAATAAAAACACTGTAATATACAATTTCCATACCATGTAAATTTTGCATATTTATAGCATGTGAGTTTTTTGAATATGTACCAAGTTTTGTAAGCCGCACCCAAATCTAATTTTAGAATATTTTCACCATCCCCAAAACGAACCCCATACACTCCTTCCCTCAGCTTTTCACAATCAACCAATTAGTCTTCAATGAGTAATCTACTGTCTATGGATTTGTACTGTCTGAACACTTAATACAAGTTGCATCACAAAATATTTATTGCAACTGGATTCATTCATTTAATATATGCAAGATTCATCTACATTACAGCATATCTCATTACTTCATTCCTTTATGGCCAAATATCAATTCATCAGTTAGACATTTGACTTGTTTTGAATTTTGGACCAGTATAAACAACATTACTATGAAAATTCATGGGCAAGTTTCTATGTGGGATCAATTTTAATTTTTCTACTGTATATTCCAGGGAGTAGAACTGCTATACCTTATGGTTAATAGATTAATATTTTAATGAACTTCCTAAGTGTTTACCACATGGGTGCAACATTTTACATTCTCATGCACAGTTTATGAGGGTCTAAATGTCTCCACACCCTCAGTATCTTTAGTTGTTTTATCTTTTTACTTTGCTGGGTTTTTTGCTATATGCCATTCAATTGGCTGTGGAGTAGTATCTCATTGTGATTTTGCTCTGAATTTTCCTATCATGTTATCTTTCCAAGAACATTTACAGGCCTTCTTTGGCAAAATATCTATTTAAATTCTTTGCCTATTTTAAAATTACTTCTCTTTTCATTCTTCTGTAAAAAAAATATATTTCAAGTATTTTTACCCATTCTATGGTTGCCATTGTTCATTTGGTGCCTAATTGTGGTTTTAGCTCTGAGTAACTTTGAGATTATTATTGTCTATGGCATTAAGAGTCCAATTCTTTTACCTGTAGATAACAAACACTTCAACAGCCCTGGTCTATACACCTGCTGAACAGTGGTTGTTTTACTTGAAGTCTTTATTTAGTAGAGCATTAAGCCTTCAATTATAAGGTAAATTAAAAACATTATTGCAAAAATTCAATGAGAAGGAGGAATGATATAAATAACATTATATTCTTAAGATTGTTAACTACATAAAATGTCTGCATTAAAAAATTAAACATTGAAAAAATAATTAATGAAATATAAAAAGAAAAAAAGAAAAATGTATTATTTGTGCTACTGAATTCTCATGGCATGTTTCCTGAAAGCCATCAAAAAGCTAAGAACTAACTTCTGAGCACTCAATAATTTCCCACTGATCTACAAATAGTCTCTATCTTTATACCAATAATACAGGGTCTTAATATAGCTTAGGGGATAGGTTTTGAAATTATGAAATGTGCACATCTATCTTGATTCTTTTTCAATATTGTTTTGGCAACTTAGAGTCCCTTGCATTTTTTTTTATGAATTATAGGATCAACTTATATATTTCAAAAAAAATCTGGGATTTTTTTTTTAAAGATTTATTCATTTGAAAGTCAGAGTTACACAGAGAGAGGAGAGGCAGAGAGAGGTCTTCCATCCGATGGTTCACTCCCCAGATGGCCGCAACAGCTAGAGCTGCGCCAATCCGAGGCCAGGAGCCAAGAGCTTCTTCCAGGTTTCCCACGGGTAGTGTAGGGGCCCAAGGACTTGGGCCATCTTCTACTGCTTTCCCAGGCTATAGCAGAGAGCTGGATGGGAAGTGGAGCAGCCAGGTCTCGAACCGGTGCTTCAGGATGCCGGCGCTTCAGGCCAGGGCTTTAACGTGCTACACCACAGTGCCGGCCCAAAATATCTGGGATTTTTATTGAGAGGATATTAATTCTGGAAATCAATTTTGCAAATGCCATCATCTTAACAGAAATTTTTGGTTTATGGATGTGAAATGTCCATTTATTTGAATCTTTATTTCAAAGCTATTTCATTGATTTCACTATACAAGTCTTGCACAACTTTTAAATTTGTTAAGAATTTAGCCTAATTTTTAATATGTTTTAGCCTTAATTTATTTTTGAGGATTGTGTAAGCTGATTTTGTTTATGGAAAATCCTGTCTATAAAAGTTTACTTCTTCCTTTGATGGTAGAATATAATATTAGTTTTGGGTTTTATTTTTTGTGGATGTTGTTTATCAAATTGAATAAATTCATTTCTATTTCTTAATTGTTGAATGCTTTAGATATTATAAAAGATTTTTCTGTACTTATTGCAATGGCCATCTTATTTTGTTTTTATTCTGTTAAAACTGAACTTAAGATGTTGAGTCAATCTTTTAAAATAAAAATTTATTCAAAAGGCAGAGCTGGAGCTTCTTCCAGGTCTCCCACATGGGTGCAGAGGCCCAAGCAATGGAGCTGTCCTCTGCTGCTTTCTCAGGCAAATAAGAAGGGGGCAGGAAAGTGGAGCAGCCAGGTCTCCACATGGGAAGCTGGCATTGCAGCTGGCAGATTAACCCACTATAACACAGCACCGGCCCCTGAATCAATCTTGAACTGTGATAAATCCAACCTCATCATGCTGTATAATCTTACATTTGGTGCTAGATTTGGTTTGCCAGCATTTTGTTTGTATTTTTCATCTATATTAAAAAAGAACATTGGTCTATATTTTTCTAGGTAAAACTTTGGCATCAAAGCAATTCAGATCTCACAGAATGATTTCAAAATTATTCCCAGGGCCAGTGCTATAGCGTAGTGGGCTAAGTCTTGGCTTGTTTGCCTGTATCCCATATGGGCACTGGTTTTTGCCAGCTGCTCCACTTCCAATATAGCAACCTGGTAATGTGCCTGGCAAAGCAGTGGAAGTGGCCCAAGTGCTGGAGCCCCTGCACCGGTGTGGGAGCCCCAGAAAAAGCTCCTAACTTCTATCTTCAGTTCAGCTTCTCCTGCAGTTGCAACCATTTGGGAAGTGAACCAGCAGATGGATGATCTTTGTCTCTCCCTCTCTGTGTGGCTCTACCTCTCAAATAAATAAAATCTTTTTTAAAAAATATCCAACTCCTCCTCCTCTTCTTTTTTTTTTTTTTTTTTTTTTTTTTGGAGGAAGGAAAACATATATTTAACTTTGGAAACATTAACTGTTTGGGTTGACATTGTGGCATAGTGAGCTAAGCCTATGGCACCATCATTCCATATGGGCACCAGTTCGAGACCCAGCTGTTCCTCTACCAATCCAGCTCTCTGCTTAAGGCCTAGGAAAGCAGTGGAAAATGGCCCAAGTGCTTGAGCCCCTACACGCATATCAGAGATCTGGAAGAAGCTCCTGGCTCCTGGCTTCAGATCTGCTCAGCTCCAGTACTTGGGGAATTTGGGGAGTGAACCAGCGGATAGAAAACCTTTCTCTCTGTCTCTCCCTCCCTCCGTGTGTAACTCTGACTCTCAAACAAATAAAATCTTAAAAAAAGAAAGCATTCACCAGTGAGCCATACACATATAAGGTTTTGTTTGTGCAAAGTTTAAAATTTCTCCCCACAAATAAGTTCTTCAAAAATCTCTTCACTTGCTATATAACATCTAATCAGATTTTTTTCTGTTTCTTTTGAGTCAGTTTCAGCAACTTATGTCTCTGATTCATCCAGATTATCTAATTTTTTGGCATACATTATTCAGTTTTGATAGGCAGAATAGAGGCTCTCCAAAATATCCTTATCTTTAGCCACAGAACCTGTAAACATACGACTTTACATGGCAAAGGGGAAGTAAGCCTATGAATCCAGCTGGCCTTTAAATATGGTGACTGTCCTGGATTATGAAGGTGAACCACCACCATCGCACGGATCATTAAATACACAAGAGGAAGGCAGAAAAATAGGTCAGGACGAGTCTTGTTCAATTTTTAGTTTTGATTACCATCTTTAATGATTTCCCACTTAATGTTATTACTGATTAGGACTTTTTTGCATTTTCTATGTCTTGTGTGTGTTTTGTTCCTCTACTTGCCCCCTATACCCTTCTGTTTTGTTAGTTACTACCTAGCATTTTATTTCCCTAGTAGTTCTTGAACTACACTTTGTGAATCATTTCCTTAGTAGTTTCCTTGGGGTATGCAGTTAACATTTGAACTTAAAACCATCTAGTTAGGATTAATACCATCTCACTGCAACAGTAAGAGAAAATTTAGCTCCAAAATATGTCTGTCCCTCCTCTGCTTTATGCTCTTATTATTATACAGCATAATACTTCATAATATATATCCACCAACTCAATTTTAAAACGATGGAGTTGTCTTAAATCACATAAAGGAAAGAATTACAAAGGCATATAGATTCATGTTGTCTTTACAGACACAGCACACTTAACCATCATTTGTTCATTTAGATTTGGGTTACTGTCTAGTGCTCTTTGTTAAAGTATTTATTCATTTGAAAGGCAGGGGTAAGGAAGAGGGGTGAGAGAGACAGACAGAGACAGAGAGAAGAGAGAGAGAAAGATTAACTTCCATCCACTGATTCACTCCCCCAAATAACCTGAATAGCCAGGGCTGGGACAAACTATAGGCAGGAAGGAGCCAGGATCCCCATTCAGTTCCTATACACTGGTGGCAGATACCCAAGTACTCTGACCATCAACTGCTGTCTCCCAAGCACATTAGCAGGAAGCTGGACTGGAAGCAGAAGAGGGACTGGAACCAGACACTGTGCTATGCGACTTGGTTGCCCAAGCAGCATCCTCTACCTGCTTTTCTTTCATCTTAACCTAAAGGACTTCACTTTGATTTTGTTGTAAGCCATGTCTACGACTGAAAATACCAACTTGTTTATTATGGAATCTCTTAATTTCTTTTTTCAAAAGGGTAGTGTTACTAGACATAAAATCCTTTGTCAACAATCTTTTCCTTTCGGCACTCTGTCACTTGCTCTTTCTGCACTGCATACTTTATTTTCAGTTATTAATCTTACTAAAAGCATCTTGCACATCATGGGCTGCTTTCTTGCTCTGTTTAAGATACTCTGTCTTCTGACTACACTGCATTCAGTAATGAGTTTCTTTGAATTTATCCTACTTGAGATACAGTGGCTTTCTGGATATATAGGTTTTTTTTAACTTTTATTTAATGAATATAAATTTCCAAAGTACAGCTTATGGATTACAATGGCTTCCCCCCCATAACGTCCCTCCCACCCACAACCCTCCCCTTTCACACTCCCTCTCCCCTTCCATTCACATCAAGATTCATTTTCGATTCTCTTTATATACAGAAGATCAGTTTAGCATACATTAAGTAAAGATTTCAACAGTTTGCTCCCACACAGAAACATAAAGTGAAAAATAATAGATTATTTTTTAAATGATGATGAAATCAGATCAGACCTATTGTCATGTTTAATCCCAGTGAGAGTCAAGTTGGGAATTGATAATTTCTTCTTTTTTTTTTTTTTTTTTTTTTTTTTTTTACAGAAGATCAGTTTAGTTTTCAACTGTTGAAAGCTTTACTTAATGTATACTTAACTGATCCTCTGGATATATAGCTTAAGATTTTTTTTTATCACATTTCAGAAGTTTTTAGCCATCACTTTTTTAAAACAGAGATTTACTTATTTATTTTGAAAGAGTTTTACAGATAGAGGAAGAGACAGAGAGCATCCATCCACTCGTTCACTCTCCAGATGGCAGCAATGGCCAGACTGAAGCCAGGAGTTTGATCCATGTCTCCCACATAAGTAGCAGGAACCCAAACACTTGGGCCATCTTCTGCTGCTTTCCCAGGTGCACTAGCAGGGAGCTGGAAGGGAAGAGGAGCAGCTGGGGCACAAACCCCAAACCATATGGGATGCTGGCATCACAGGCAGCAGCTTTATGTGCGAAGCCACAATGCTGGCCTCTGGACATTATTTCTTAAACATTTTTTCTGCCATTTTCTGAGACTGCTTGTATGTGTATCTTTAAACACGTAAACCATGTCTCATCACACAGCTGAGACTCTGTTCACTTTTTTTTTCTATTCCTCAGATTGAATCATAATTCACCTTATGTCCACTTATCAGGTTGAATTTTTTCACTTTAGTCATTTATACTTTCAATCTTTAACTTCTAGTTGAAATTTTTATTCTCTTTTAGCTTTATGTCATTATTACCATTCCCTATTTAGTGAGACACATGATTCTATTATTTTCCTTTAATTTATTATACATTATTTACTTTCATTTGGTGACTGTATTAATAAAAGCTTATTTTAAGTCTCTCTAGTAAGCCCATTAGCTGGGCTTCCTTGGGGTGAGTTACTTTTGAGTATTTTTTTAATTACTGTATGAGTCATACTTCCCTGTTTGTATATGGACATTTTTGTTGCTGAAAACTCAGTATCTCCTATTCCAACAGTCTGTGGTTGTTGCTGTCTGCTTAATGACTCCCTAGTTAATCCAGACAGTGTGTATATTCTTTGTCATGTGTACCTATCAGAATCCTTAATGCATTGAGCCAAGGCGCTTTTCAAAACTGCTAAGGAGCTGTGTGTGTTCAAGGCATATCCTTGAAACTGCCATTTTAAAACTGTCTTCACTTTCTGTTTATATAAAGCCTCAAGATCGATCAGAGATGAAAAACTAAGACTTCTGAATTCCTTTTTGGACAGGCACACAGTCTTGCACATGGCTGTAGCCTTATGGACTTCCAGAAATACGGCAGAGATTTTCAAATTTCCGTTAAATTTCTCATTCTTCAAAATGTTCTAATCTAGGGGCAGCTTGTTGTTTGGCTCAAAGAGTTTCATCGTTTCCGACAACTACAATGTTAAAAATTGCAGCTGAGTATTTCTTCAACAAACTCCTGGTGATAGGGCTTTTCTCACTGAACAGACTCTCAATCAGGTGAAATAAAGACAAGCCCTGTGCATGAGGCTTTCCCAGGGATCTGCCAGGCCTGCCAAGTACTGACAATTCAGCCAGGCTGGAGCATGAGAGGCTCCAAACCTGTCTTCCACACCCTGGCTCTAAGGCTTCTGGTTTCTGTAGCTTCTTGGTTTTCATACATATCTTGGCGCTAGGAAGTAGGGGGACGGATATAAAATTTAAAGATGTATACAAGGCTCTCATAATTCTTAATGAAACACCATGATTTTTTCTCAAAAAATCCTTAACTTGGTTGTAAATACTTTGAAAGATGTGCAGAACTGAGAAAAATTCATGTTGACAAATTTTGTCAGCATTCTCGTTTTTTAAATAGACGATTTTGCAAAGTCCTTACCCTATCATTTCAGAAGGGCTTCTCCCATGAGGGCAATTTAACACCCAAAGTCAAAGGTTTCCTTTAGTCTTCATCATTCTTCACTATCAGACTTTTCCTCCGGTTCTTGTTTTTTCTGGTTTTTTTTTTTTTTTATACTTAAACTACCAGTATCTACTACTCTCAAACTTTATCATTATGAATCAAATTGTACCTCTCCTCAAATTCATATATTAAAGCTCTAATTCCCAATATGACTATATTTGGAGATAGGGTCTGTAAAAATACAATCCAGGTTAAGGAAATCATAGATCATATTACATAGCTACTATATATATATATATATATATGTATATATATATATTCATCAACCAAAGACTGTGTGGACATACAGCAAAAATATGGCTATCTACAAATCAGAGAATCCTTGTCAGAAATCAAGTGCTGGTGGCACCCTGATCTTTGACTTTTGGCCTCCAGAACTGTGAGAAAATACTGTGTTTACTAACACACTCAGTCTATGGTAGCCAAACATAACATATTTAGTCACTTACCATCCAAATCAATTTCTCAACCCCACCCCTAACCTCAATTCAGAACCTATAGCGTTCATGTTCAACGTCTTGCTAGGCACTGCTTCCTCAGTCTTTTTGGCTTTGAAATCTCAACAGGGTCCAACTACAACTCCCAACTATAAAGCAGAAACTTCTGTCTTTGATAATTTGAAGCATGATTCACAGCTCAGGTACCCAGGCTCATCCTTTGGCAAAATTGATTTTGCAAAATGTCTTTCAAAGCTTCTGAGTAGACATTTCTAAAAGAAGGATTAAAGAGTATACAGCATTTTATTCTCCTTACTAATGACTTCTTTGTACATAAAATATTTCTATTCTCCCCATATCTGTAGCAATGGCAATAAATTATAGTACAGAGTCTTTGGCAAGGCACCTCAATATGTTAATATTCCTCCACTTCCTTCAGAATCAGTAACATCAAGCACAAAAACCATGCTCGATAACTGGAAAATCACTATCATAGCCAGTGATATTAAAGGGAATGTACATGTAACATTAAATTTGTGTCTACTGCACTTTAAACTACCCATCAGTGAAGTACACAATTTGGAGAAGAAAAAAAAAAATCACAGCAACTCTCAGAGATTATGCAAGTTAATGTGATTCATTCACTGATTTGTTTTTCACTCTGAAAATATGACTAAACTCCTGCCTTGCTTTATTCTTCATGCAACTGTCTAGACACTGTCCCTGCATTTAGTACTAAAGTAGAATCCTTGAAATTATATGAGCACTGCCAGAAGGGACATATCTTTGCTTCTGTTAAAAACTATATCCAGTTCTATCTAGGGCAAACTCATTTTGATAACCAGATAGCATAAAAAGAAAACATTCCCTCATTGAATTTAAAGCTCAGAAATTGGTCAGGAGTATACACAGAGAGTGGCATACTCTCTCAGAATCTTTACCCTGCCAACCATGGCCATCCAACTAAAATGATGCCCATGGCACATTGAGGAGGGAAAATAATCTATCCTTTTTAAGCACACAATAGTATTTCATTCATTTATGACTTCCAAGAGTTTTCATAAAGGTAAAAGTACTTATTGAAATTAGAAACATCCATATTTAATACTAATTTATTAAATATATATTAAAAGTAAAGATATATCAAGTTTTTAAAGAAATTAGTTACATTATTACATCTTCCAAACTCAACAAATACTGTAACTAAAAATTAGTATCAGTCAGAGGAGACTGTTTTTGATTCAAAAAATACCTCAACACTACAACTGTAAATTCTGCCTTCATACTACCTACGGGGGTGGTTTTCCTTTTGCTTTTTACAAAACACCAGCCTTCACCTTATTAGAGTGATTTCTGATAACTGGTTCAAAATCACAGCGCTGATTCTTTGAATGGAGATAAACACTGTTGCTTTCTATGCTTTTCTGTTCTATCAAAACATCTCTACTGCACACACCTGCACTTAAGGCTAAATATTTTGATGTTTTTGCTTCTTCACACCACACATGTACATATTACTTCTGCAAGTTTCCATAACAGCCTGATGGTATTTTATTAAATAAATAAAAGTATTGCTGGGATTTATTTTAATAATTTCATAGCTTTCTCAAGTCTGGTCTTTTAATAATTTCCAATAAAGAAGTCTGCATCATCAGACATTTTTTTCTATTTTACAACCTAGCATTTAATTCCCAAGACACAAGCCAAAAAATAATAAAAATACATTCAGAGCTGAGTCTCCCAAACCTTAATAGGTTCATTTATATTTCTTGACATGAGAAAACAACACAAACTCAAAAGAAGTTATTTATAAGGATACTTCTAAAAAACGTCTAATAAGAAAAATATTTAAAGTATTTTATCAAATCATAACTATTTATCAAAACATTTTAATGTCATCATCGTCCATTGGACACACATAAATTAATTTTAGGTAACCTATTATTATAGTTTAAGCTCTATGAAGACCAGTTCAAGTCCAGTTTGTCTCATATAATTTCACTCAATGTTTTCATTCCACACTGATTGAATAATTCTGGGTAATTAGAGAACAAAGATTTTCTAGTATTGTTACTAAGTCATAACACATGAGGATATATAGTGTCTTTTTTTGCATTTCTAGAACTTGCTAATGTTTTCTGCATTTTAGGTGTTCAAGAAATATTAACAGTTAAGATAACATGTAAATACCATACACTGTCCTAATTGCAAAATCACAGATGAATGTGATCAAACATTTTGTTTAATTCTCAGGTGGGGAAGTGGCAGTTGTACATCCTTGAGTTGTCTAACTTTCTGCCTATTTTTTTTCCATTATAATTTGAGAAGTCCATTTACTTCCATGAATACTCTTTATTATACAAGACTCCTTGATTCTGTGGGTGCCAGTGTACTGGATTTGGGCATGGGAGTTCAAACATATGTGTTACTGATTTCAGTTGTGTTCCTTTCTCTGCATTGAATCTATCTTTTCCATTTGATTATCTGAAGATGAGTAGATAGTATACCTAGTAGTCTGCCTGTATTTAATTTCTCAGGAAGAAAACTATACATATAGATGGAAATTTTGCTGCTCATAAAAATATTAAGGATTTTGTTTTGAAATTGTGTTTTTGAGTATAAGCTCAAAGGAACTGAAACCCTTGAAAAATAATCTTGTCTTCATAGACTATCCTGGAAACATGAGACTACACTACTGCAGATGGATAAGTATGTACATGGGAAGAAACAGAGAGGAAGCTAATAATTTAGGAAAGTGTCCATGGAGCAGGTTAATTTTAAGGAGTGATTTTTGTTAAATCTTTATATCTCTAACTGTATCCATGATAAACAGTTTTAATGCTATCACTTTAAATAATGAGTTTATGCAAATTTCTTATTTTAAAGGAAAAAATTATTTTTCCATCTCACTTAAGTGTCAAGTGACTAGGATTGGAATAAGAATTCTAGCACTACACTGTGTTTATACTCAAATACAGAGTTTAAACAGCTTACATTTTAACTAATCTTAACAATCCCTTCTTCTAATTCTTTTTACTGATATGAAAACTAAGATCAAAAGTCATTTGCCACCACCTACTGTGGCACACTTTCATCTCATTCTCACACTTGTCTTTTCTAGTTTCTCTTAGTGGAGCTACAGAATAAGGCCAAATGCACACAAATAAGTAAGCGCAAGTCAGTCAAAAATGGTAAGTTCTGTCCTATAAATATTAGGAAATATTAGGAAAGAAGATTATTTCAATCGAGGAACAAGCGGCTAGGAAGGGACAGGCTTACTACTATGAATGCTATAAGTAAACGAACACCAACAGATTACCAGTACCTTCTCTGCCTTAAGCTGGCAAACTGAAGGCAAACATCTCTTAATATTTTTAACCAAAGTCACACAGCTACTTAACACTAGCAGTAAAATCAGACCACAGAAACTTAAACTTGTCACTGTTTTCCATTCATCAATGCTACAACATTCTCAATCACTCGTGTTCCTAAGAACTGGGAGTGCGAAGCTGTGGAGAGCTAATGAGTTGTAAGACTAATGAAATCAGGCATGAAATGGAACTATGAATATATACTCCTGGTCTGGGAAAGACACAATGTCTCGTTATGAGCAATATGTGTGGAGACACCTCATGCTGCCATACTCAGCATTGCTGTAAAGTTGCCACCTATGTTCTCCTGAAATTCACAATCAGCCTGCTCATAGTGGCATGCCCTCAGAAGGATCTAAGTAATAATCCACCACAGTAACATTTTAATGAGTTTTTTAGAAACTTATCACTTACTCTAACACATTTTTTTTTTCTCAGAACAGAAAATCCAGCAATAGTGAGTCACTGGAAATGATTCTTTCCTACTTTCCATAGTGAAAGAGTTCAGTTGACCAAAACTTCGCTAGATGTTTTTTTAAACTACTTCTACCTCCAATCTCTCACACCCTTAAGTTACATAGTTTTCTGCCAGCACAACTGTGTCATTTGCCATGCTGTCCATGTGAACCCCATCTTTAAGGCCTGACAGAATTCCCTATCGCACATCCTTCAACAAGAGCAAGAAATCCTTTGTTAAACAGGCTGCAATCCAGATTATTACTGCATGGAAATAAAAGTTTCCTTTGCCTGGCATCTTGACATTTCTGAGTTAAAGGCCTACCGAACTCTGGGTCTTGCAATTAGTCTTGCTGAGTGACTCCCTTTCAAATTCCTGGCCCCTGCTTCTGCTTCCACTCTGGCTGCATTAGGTTGTGCTTTAGGGTTGCTTCGTTATCGCAAGTGTCACACAACACATGTTACAAAAAACACGAACTCTGCACACGAACACTTAAGACTACAAAATCTGATCTAACTCGACTTGCAGAACCTGTAATTTGCTGCTTTCTCACTTCTCCCCAGACACCAGGCAGAAAAGCCTCCCAAATGCTTTCCCACTTTGGAGATTTCCTTCTCAACAACCCTTGAGTAGGAGAGGCTCTTGGCAGAATTCCAACTCCACTTGTTAGAATTCCACGCAATTCCCAAGGCTGGATTTTAAAAGTCTAATTTTCTAGAACCCATCCAGAAGTAACCTCTCCTTTTCTCAAATTTTATCACCTTGAGCACAGCATCAGAGCTACTATACTGCTGGCTTGGAATACTTGTTTCTCCAGCTTCAACATTCTGATCAGGTTGTTTTCTTAAGCTTAACATCCTAATCTGAATATTGCAGCTAATAAAGATGATGCCTTCACCAAGTTATTGGGATGATTATTCTGGGGGTAGGTGTCTGGAAAAGTGGTTAAGGCATCTCCATCCCACAATGGAGTACGTCAAATTCAGCCCCGATTCCAGCTGGCTGCTAATGCACACCATGGCTGTCAGCACTGAGGGCTGAAGCAACCAGATCCCTGAACTCACATGGGAGACCTGGACCAAGTTCCGGGAAGGAGCAGTCCTGGAAGCTCTAAGCATTTGGGGAGTCAACCAGTATTGGGCATTGCCTAAAATAGTCCCTAAAAACATGGTGCCTGGCCAATGTTCGGGGGGCGTGTCTGCAGCCACTGCGGTTAAACCACATGAGATCGGACCACCTGCAGGGATAGGTCTAATTTAGTTCTGGACACGTGGACAGTGCATGATCCCTATAGCTCGCTTAGGATGCCGCTGTGTGTGGTCCACTTATGCCTGCAGGACCTTTTCACTGATTGGCTCCCCTACTGCATATGTCTTTCATAAGCTTTATAAGGCTGTATACTTCCTCAATAAAGTAGTTCCTGCTTTGACAGAACTCACGGGTGCTTGCTGTGTGTGCTTGACCCATCCACCTTACCTCTCCCGTTCACCTTGTTGGGGAGTGCTTGTACTGTTCCCTGCTGGTCAGAGGCCAGTCTCAGGCTTAAGACCCCAACAAACCCGTAGATGCAGGGGGTGAATGCACATGCTCCCTCCTTATCATCAATAATTAAGAAAATAAATAAAGAGTATCCAGTTTACAATATATGCCCAGTAAGATATCTGGTATTACCAGTATTACATCTCTGATGTACTATTACTACAATAAAAAGTAAAATAGGAGCCAGCGCTGTGGCATAGCAGGTTAAAGCTGCCGCCTGCAGTGCAAGCATCTCATATGGGCACCAGTTCTAGTCCCGGTTGCTCCTCTTCTGATCCTGCTCTCTGCTACCACATGGAAAAGCAGAAGACGGACCAAGTGCTTGGGCCCCTGCACCCACGTGGGAGACCCAGAAGAATCTTCTGGCTTTGGATTGGCCCAGCTCTGGCCATTGCAGCTGTTTGGAGAGTGAACCAGCAGATGGAAGATCGACCAATCTCTCTACCTCTGTAACTCTGCCTTTCAAATAAACAAACCAAAAAAAAAAAAAAAAAAGTAAAACATAATAGGTATACAGTATTCATCTCCTTTTGTAAGCTTTTCTGGGACACTTAATGCCTTAATGTTTTTTTTTTTTTTTTTTTTTTTATTTATTTATTTATTTTTTTTTGACAGGCAGAGTGGACAGTGAGAGAGAGAGAGACAGAGAGAAAGGTCTTCCTTTGCCGTTGGTTCACCCTCCAATGGCCGCCGCGGCCTGCGCGCTGCGGCCGGCGCACCGCACCGATCTGATGGCAGGAGCCAGGAGCCAGGTGCTTTTCCTGGTCTCCCATGGGGTGCAGGGCCCAAGCACCTGGGCCATCCTCCACTGCACTCCCGGGCCACAGCAGAGGGCTGGCCTGGAAGAGGGGCAACCGGGACAGAATCCGGCGCCCCGACCGGGACTAGAACCCGGTGTGCCGGCGCCGCTAGGCGGAGGATTAGCCTAGTGAGCCGCGGCGCCGGCCGCCTTAATGTTTTATATGGCATATAATTTCCTAAAATTTCTGCATGCAGTATTAATCCACACAATAATTGTGTGGTCTGCGAGTTATCATTTCATGAAGAAGGAAAACAAACTCCAAGAGAGAAGGTGATCCAAAGACACACAAGTGTTGTAAATGCCCAGCTCTGGGACACCAGAATGAATAGTGCCACAGCTTCTGTGGGAGGGAGACCACGTTTTCACGATCTTTCTCCTTAACAACTCACTGTTTTGTATTAAATGACTACACAATGCATATTGCTATCCAGTTGTAAAAGAGAACTTATTTCAAGTGCCTATAGTGCCTGTATGAATTTATCAAAGAAGAAAAATGGCATCAACATGGACATATGACTGGCAAACCCAATGGTAGTGGAATGTGCACAATTTGGAGCACTGGAACCTTCTAGTATTTAATATTGATCATAAAAATCCTGCTATGACCAGGGACATCTGGGATATCGGTTTATTATATTAAGGAAACCCACATAAAGTATGTAACTTTTATCTATAAAACAGTATCTAGCATCATGAATCCACTGTGAGAATAAATCATTCCACACAACAGGTCTTAATGAACCAGAAAGGAGAGGTGACAATTTTAATACCCCAGCAGGCTGTGGCGTGAGTGGGAAGTGGAGCAAATACTGTATTAGAAAGCTGAGTCAACATTCAAATTCTCAAATTACAGGGGTGAACATATGAGCAACTACTTAAGCCACCGCTGGCGGCACCTGCATCCCATAGCAGTGTCTGGTAGTCTACTTTGGGTCGAGCCAATGCACATGCTAGGAAGCAGCAGGTGATGCTCAAGTACGTGGTCCCTGCCACTCACGTCGAAGATCCAGATTGAGTTCTGCACTCCAGGCTTCTATCCTGCACCAGCTCTGACTGCTGCAGGCATTCGGGGAGTGAGCCAGCTGTTTAAAGAGCATTTTCTGTCTTCTCCCTCTCTTTAATTTTTTTTTTATTTATTTTTTTGACCGGCAGAGTGGACAGTGAGAGAGACAGAGAGAAAGGGCTTCCTTTGCCATTGGTTCACCCTCCAATGGCCGCCGTGGCCGGCGTGCTGTGCCTGGCACACCACGTTGATCCGATGGCAGGAGCCAGGTGCTTATCCTGGTCTCCCATGTGGGTGCAGGGCCCAAGCACTTGGGCCATCCTCCACTGCACTCCCTGGCCACAGCAGAGAGCTGGCCTGGAAGGGGGGCAACCGGGACAGAATCCGGCGCCCCGACTGGGACTAGAACCTGGTGTGCTGGCGCCGCAAGGCAGAGGATTAGCCTGTTGAGCCACGGTGCCGGCCCTCCCTCTTTTACTTTCAATAAATTCTTCCTAAATATTAAACTAAAGCCATGTCTTAAATTATTCATCCAACAAACCTTTACTAAATACCAACTGTGTGCCATGTTCTATATTAGGCACTGATTATACAATCCTGAATAGAAGACTTGTTATGACATAGTGTGCTTAACCCTGGGTCTATAACCTGTGTATGTGCATGGTTTATTTATGAGTTACCTTTCATAAAATGCTTTATTTGGCTTTCCTTTCTATATGGAAAAACTCACCTCTTCATATTGTAAAAAAAAAAAAAAAATGGGGTGGAGATTACCAACAGATCCACAGATCAACTAAGTTCATTTTAGCACTATTCAACATTTTCATTAAAATTTTTCACTTTCATAATTATTAGTCTGAATGGTCTACTTTCTAGAAATTATGAGTCATTGTGAATTAAAAGAAATCCCATGGAAGGGCTGAGTGAAAATGAAAGCCAGCGGGGAGCAGTGGCAGAAAGAAGGTGTGACAGATAGTCTACGAGACCACGCTTTTAGCACCCCTTGCAAACAAGATTTATGGTGGAATGAAGACTCATATTCTCAAGTATGACTATGGATAAAAATATAATGCTTTTCAAAATATTACTTTTTAAAGAGCTGCCAATAATGGTTTAAAAAATCTATGATAGGGGCCTGACGTCTTAGGGCTAAGAAGTACCAAGTTCACTCAATTGTCCTGGAGAAATTTTAAATCTAGACCAGTACAATGCTGGCTTTAATTTTAACCTGGCATCTGGAGGAAGTTTTATTTTCAATAGAAAAGTAATATTTACTGAAAATGCGTGACTCAGTATGCAGTTTTCTGGGGGAGTACATTATTTGTACCTAAACAAAATGAAGATCTGTCAAAATTCCAAAAACAATGAATAAACATCTCTGCATTTCAGAAATAAATAAATGATCTAAACTGACAAAAACAAGCAGCCCTTTAAGCAGAGAAATTTATAATTAGCCTATGTTTTCAAGGAGATACACACACCTCTGTCCATTCGGATGAGTTCTCTGCCTTTATTATAGTAACTACCACCAGCCAGTCAATTAAAATATCCTTGCACATTTATAGGTGCATATATCTCTTTCCCTAAGGGCAGATAGGGAATACATACTATATAAGGAAGGTTATTAGAAAATCTTGAGTTGGATTAATGATGTTAAGTGATTTTTTTTAACTTTTATTTGATGAATATAAATTTCCAAAGTACAGAATATGGATTACAATGGCTTCCCCCCTACATTACTTCCCTCCCACCCACAACCCTCCCCCTTTCTGCTCCCTCTCCCCTTCCATTCACATCAAGATTCATTTTCAATTCTCTTTATATACAGAAGATCAGTTTAGCATACATCAAGTAAAGATTTCAACAGTTTGCTCCCACACAGAAACACAAAGTGAACAATACTGTTTGAGTACTAGTTATAGCATTAAATCACAATGTACAGCACATTAAGGACAGAGATCCTACATGAGGAGTAAGTGCACAGTGACTCCTGTTGTTGACTTAACAAATTGACACTCTTGTTTATGGCCTCAGTAATCACCCAAGGCTCTTGTCATGAGTTGCCAAGGCTATGGAAGCCTTTTGAGTTCGCCAACTCTGATCATATTTAGACAAGGTCGTAGTCAGAGTGGAAGTTCTCACCTCCCTTCAGAGAAAAGTACCTCCTTCTTTGATGACCCGTTCCTTCCACTGGGATCTCACTCGCAGAGATCTTTCATTTAGGTCTTCTTTTTTTTTGCCAGAGTGTCTTGGATTTCCATGCCTGAAATACTCTCATGGGCTCTTCAGCTGGATCCACATGCCTTAAGGGCTGATTCTGAGGCCAGAGTGCTGTTGAGGACATCTGCCATTCTATGAGTCTGCTGTGTATCTCGCTTCCCATGTTGGATAGTTCTCTCCCTTTTTTATTCTATCAGTTAGTATTAGCAGACACTAGTCTTGTTTATGTGATCCCTTTGGCTCTGTTTTTAACCACAGAACTTCTCTTAGAACCCTGATTACACAAATTGCTAACTATCATTCCTGCCTAGCGAAATTATTCTTTTTAAGGGAGTAAAACAGGCAGCTATAATCTGTACATCTTCCACATTTTCTTAATTATATATATATATATATCAATATTTAATACACATATTTTGCAAAAGAGCTGTACAGGAAATTGTTCAAATATTATATTCAGTTTCAAATAATTAAGCACTTTAAAACAGAAATGAATAAAACATTGAAGTATTATTTTAAAAGATATCTAGTCATCAGATATGATGATTTGCAATACATTATAGAACCTGTACCAAACAAGTGTCTGTAACAGAACAAGACTGAATTTTACTTATGACTAGCTAAAATAAGATCCACTCACTTCAATGACAAATGCTTGTCAGACATTATCATAGAGATGCCAAGCGTTCAAATACAAACTCTAGAAATCATTCAATATTGGCTTGCCCAAGCAGCAACACTCTTCTAGAAACTAAACCTCATGTGTTTTCTGAGTCCATCCTAGACGTGGCAGCAAATGCCTTTATGGGCAAAAATATCACTAGGCAAGGAAATACTGAAGCCCATGCTTTGTGAGATCCAGTGTTCCCAGCATGTGTGAGAGGGCTGAATACAACACACCCCTATGAAGCAACTTCTACTCATTTGCACAAAACAGAACCATAGGCTTTAGTGTTCACTTACCCAAACTCGTGTTCCTTGTTGGACCAGGAGGCCCGACCCAGGAGGTATCTATTTAGCCAAGGCCAACAGTATACCTTGTTTCAAAATTTCACCAAGAGGTAGGCATCTGGCATGGACGTTAACACTGAGATGCCAGCATCCTGTTTTGGAGTGCTGGGAGTTGTATCTGAGCTCTGCTTCTGATTTCAGTTTCCTGCTAAACTATACCCTGGGAGGAAGCAGATGATGGTGCTGGATCCATGGCACCCATGTGGGAGACCTGGGCTGACATCTATATTTCTGGCTACAGCCTAACCCAGACTTGGCTCTTTGGGCATTTGGGGAGTGAACCAATAGAAGATAGATGTCTTTGTCCCTTTATTTTTGCCCATTAAATACAAATGAAAATAGATTCTAAAGATACACATGGACTTCACCAACAAAAGGAGCCCAATTTTATTTGCTGTACTTCCAGGCATGACTAGAGTTCTGCTTTAAGCTGTCAGGTTGTCTAGAAGCGCCTCTCCCTCTGCTTGCTGGCATGTTTCAAACACCTGGGTGATAACTGTTGGATTTTCCTCGATCCTACCACACTAGCTTCCCTGGAAGGATCCAGCCCTATAGTTTCCCTGGATTCAGTCACTTGTTTCAACAAAATCCTATTCTTTTCTTCACTGATCAGTACCACTGGGTCACTAATGGTATGAACTATGTCCAGTTTTCCTAAGTTATGACACCAGTTTATTACAACTGGAAGTTTTAAAATCACATGTAGATTTTATACTCCTCGTGTTGTCTACATGGATGAAAGTCATCAATTAACTGCTGTTCTGGGGGATTTTATTATTATAACACCAATTAGAGTGTTAAGGTTGTTCAGTTCTGCCCACTGAAAACATTACCCAGCACTCTCTTGTTTTTTAACAAATAAAAGTTAACTAATCTTTCAATTTAATAAAATGTAATTACTTGGGAATTTGTTTTGTGACAACTACATCTAACTACTGAGTGAAATGACATGGAATATGGATTCATAATGAATTTTTGACCAAAATATACCACCAGTAAAATAGAATATTCCCTTCATGGTGAATAAAATTTTAAATACATCTTTGATTAAAAATAATATGATTCAGACTATTTTTAAAAAAATTTATTGATTTGAAAGGCAGATCAACAGACAAACAGATAGGAAAAGACAAAGACACTTCCATCCACTGGTTCACTCCCTAAATGACTGCAACAGCCAAAAATGGACCAGGTGGAAGCCATAAGCCAAGAATTCCATCCTGAATAGGGGCCCAAGTACTCAGGCCAATTTCCTAGCCGTCCTAGGCACATTAACAGGAAGCTGGATGAGAAGCAGAATGGCTGGGAATCAAACTGGCACTCCGGTATAACAGGCTAGCATCGTAACCTCTGCTTAATCTGCTGTGCTATGGCCTCATAAAGGCTATTTAATTGGTCATTTACTCCTATTTCTCTATCACAGAAGTTGGCCCAAACAATAAAGATGAAGAAAGGTTAGATATAACTGGTCTTAAGAAATCTTTGTAGACTGGTGAAATTCTTTTTCTACCAAAGCACACCATATATAATAAAATCAGTCTGGCACACTGGAAATTATTGCCATCAAAATAATTTTTTAAATACAAGGTTTTCATGTGATCCGCTTTATATGTTGCCAATACTTTGCTGGTTATAAAATACACTGTATTTTTTAAGTTAGCCCCAAATGGTCATGAAGTAGGCTCCATTTGCAGATTTTTTTAAAACTTCCTTTTAGCAGCTGAGTTTCCTTCACATTCCACTGAAACACAAAACTACTGTCACCTTGGTATAAATTTGCCTGAGTGCTAAAATAATAAATTCAACTTTGTATTCCGTTTGTATCTAATGCCTTTTTTCACACTAACTCTGATAATCAAAGATCTTCTATAAAAACTGAGGTTGAAATGACAGGAATACCAGTACTGATTATAAGACAACACATATGTGTGGTGTGCAGGACCAAAATCTTTCTCTCATTCTCAACTTTTTCACCAACAGCGTCTGCAGCTTTTGCTGCTGTTGTTGTATTCATGCTTTCTCCCACTCACCTCCCTCCAGAGGCTGGATCTGGAGCACTCTGGGCCAAGCAGGGGACACGACAGCTCTTACTAATCTGGGTTGGACTACAGAGAGAATCACCTTTCACAGCCAGGCAGACAATTCTCTGCCTCTCCTTGAGGATGAACAAAAACCCCATACACTTCCAGGTCACATTCAGCCATCTCACGACCACAGTGGAAGCCATCCTAGGGAAATCTAATAAGCCAAAGATGGCAGAGCACTCATCACGAGGGCCTGACGATATAGTTCAGTCAACAACAAATTCTTGAGCCCTCAAAAATGCTGAAGGTAGGAACCATTCTTACTGCTTAGGTCAGCTTTGTAGAATTTCCATTGCTCAGAGCTCACAGCATTCTAAATGGGTATACTGAAAGCATCCTGTTGAAAACTCACACTTACACATATTTCAGATACTGAGCTCACTCTTGCAATCTAGTGCTCCATGGAAGTACAAATAAAAACTCCCCAAGGTCTTAATTTCAAAAAGGTCAGCTTTAAAAAAAAAATTCATCATAATCCTGCAAAGTTGTAAAGATGCTTTTAAGATCCTATGGTTATAGTCACAAAGCAAATCTTTAAGGAAGCACTGAATAAAATGTTAAGGCCAAACAAATCCCACTATTGAAGAAGATAGAAAAATGTTTCAAATGGAATGAGATTTAACCCCACACATTGATCAACTTTATGAATAAAGGAAAAGTTTTTTGTCCTTAAGTAAGAACATATCCAATTCAGAGGTTACAAAACAAAAAAAACAACCTTAAAAATGTTTTCTTTATAAAATACACCACAGAATGAAAAGAAAAATTAAAAAGGAAAAATACTTTCTAGGCAAAGGAATAGACACTGGCACTCAGTCTTCTGAATAAATGATCCCCAAGTGTGAACATTATGTAATCCAAAGTTGCTAATAAACAAAGATACTGGAATCCAACATAGATGTTCAACCCAACCACTCAAGTGGGAGGCCCAGTAGAAGCCCAGCCTGGCTGCACCCTGGCCCGGCTCTGGCTGTTGCGGCCAATTGGGTAGTGAACCACTGAATGGAAGGTCTCTCACTCTCTTCCTCTCCTTCTCTCTATAACTACCATTCAAGTAAAATAAATCTCTTAAAAATATATTCACTGTATATCAAAAAACACACACATCTGTATAATAGATGTATATGCAAATACATACTCACTCTTCTCATGTGCGAAAGAAATCCCGCAAAAATGTAGAGCCGGCTTTTGGCCCATGTTACTGATTCTTGCTACTCCCTCTACACAGTACACCTTCCATTTCTCAGACTTATGAAAGAAATTCCAAAGAAAATTCTAGGTTAACCAATCTCAATCCCTTCCTTCAATTCCTTGCACTGTTTGTGGGCATTTCTGACTTACAATGTTGCTACAGTTTTTTTTCAGCAAAATACAAGTTACGTGTATATGCAGTTACCATGAGCAGTAATTTTGACTTCTATGTGCTATTCTTACTACTTTATAAAAGTCACTGTTATATTTCTGACATCTCCACAGATAAACTTTATATATTGTGTGCCACAGGCTATGCATTGGAATTTTGACAACCCACATCTTCCTTGATTTAGAAATATTTGGGAAGTTATTAATTGTAACAATCCTTTGGGTTTTTTAACTATGTTTTTAACATATTTAGTAAATATAATTTTCCAAAGTACAGTTTATGGATTACAATGGCTTCCCCCCCATAGCTTCCCTCCCAACCGCAACCCTCCCATCTCCCGCTCCCTCTCCCATTCCATTCACATCAAGATTCATTTTCAATTCTCTTTATATACAGAAGATCAGTTTAGCATACATCAAGTAAAGATTTCAACAGTTTGCACCCACACAGAAACACAAAGTATAAAATGCTGTTTCAGTACTAGTTATAGCATTACTTCACATTGGACAACACATTAAGGACAGATCCCACATGAGAAGTAAGTACACAGTGACTCCTGTTGTTGACTTAACAATTTGACACTCTTGTTTATGGTGTCAGTAGTCTCCCTAGGCTCTAGTCATGAGTTGCCAAGGCTATGGAAGCCTTTTGAGTTCGCCAGCTTCGATCTTATTCCGACAGGGTCATAGTCAAAGTGGAAGTTCTCTCCTCCCTTCAGAGAAAGGTACCTCCTCCTTTGATGGCCCCGTTCTTTCCACTGGGATCTCACTCGCAGAGATCTTTCATTTAATTTTTTTTTTGCCCCCAGAGTGTCTTGGCTTTCCAAGCCTAAAATACTCTCATGGGCTCTTCAGCCAGATCCAAATGCCTCAAGGGCTGATTCTGAGGCCAGAGTGCTGTTGAGGACATCTGCCATTCTATGAGTCTGCTGTGTATCTCGCTTCCCATGTTGGATCATTCTCTCCCTTTTTGATTCTATCAGTTAGTATTAGCAGACACTAGTCTTGTTTATGTGACCCCTTTGACTCTTAGACCTATCAGTGTGATCACTTGGACTAGTGAGATGGCATTGGTACATGCCACCTTGATGGGATTGTATTAGAATCCCCTGGCACGATTCTAACTTCACCATTTGGGGCAAGTCCGATTGAGCATGTCCCAAATTGTACATCTCCTCCCTCTCTTATAAGTTTTAACATTTTTATTTAATTATGACCTGACTCACACATGAGTGAAACATTAAAGATATTCATACAATGAACTGGCAATACTAAGTCACTACTCAGCTTTTTGCTGAGATAGCTTGCAAAGTCTCAAATCTCTTGGTAGAAACACTACGTTTTCCTTAAGTAGGGCCGTATCACCAACCCCTTTGGTTCTATTCACAACAGGCAGCTCAGCTTCTAGGAAGTCAAGTAGCATGAGTTAGGAATACAGACTACAGAAGCAAAAATGATCTTTTCTCATTAGAAAATTAGCTGGACCATATTTAAATGGAATTGGATATTCTTGCCTCGGCAGCATTATCCAAAAGTGTAAACCAACCATACCAGCCAAAGTCTTTTAAACTTCACACAAGAAACACATTTACCCAACTCTGATTAGCATTTTCATACAAATTGTCTTTATCTTCTGATTAATTTCATATTTTACATTTAGCTCAGTGCAAGGCCATGATTAAAGACAGAATCAAATAATTCATTTACCATGGCCTTGTGGTTTTATGAACAGGTCCCTGAGAGACAACACCAATGTCTAACCCATCTCAAAGTGATTATTTCTCAAACATGTAATTCTGTAATCAAATTAAGGACTGCACTTCTCTGCTTCATTTTGTCTACCTAGAAACACTAACATGAAACCAATTCCATCATGTTATCAATGTAAATACAAAATGGTTTCAGACTTGATTAGAATAACCCTGAAGACGCCAACATTTTTCTATTGGGGAATATTTTCCCAGAAGCTGATCATAAATCATGCATTACAGAATCCAGCATAATGTACATAGGCTATTTCTAGCCCTGAAAAAATATTATTGGCCACATTCCAATCCTTCCAATAATACAAGTGTTATTTCACTTGTCCCTGCCAGAACCCCAAGGACTTGCCAATCTCAGTTTTTTTCCACATATTCAGTGTTTGGCATACATGCTTCTTACATTTAACCATTAGATTTTATAAAAAAAATTATACATTTCTTTTTTAAATTGTTCAAATTCATTTGTTTAAGTGAAAGTCAGAGGTGAAGATCATTCATACACTGGTTCACTCACTCAACAACTTGGCCAACACCAGGAGCCAAAAATTCAATCTGGGTCTCCCATGTGGGTGTCAGGGTCCCAAGCGGCAGAGCCACTGCCTACTGCTCCTGGATGCATTTGCAGGAAGCTAGAAATAGAACTTGAATGCAGGCACTCTGAAATGCAGGCACACCAACTGGTGGCTTAACCACTAAGCCACAGCTGCCTGCAAACATCCTTACGCTCAGTTTTCTTATCTGTGAAATGGGTGAAAGTATTAATTTCCTAATGTTTTAGGCATTTTTTGGTTTAACTAATTAGAGGTTGTAAGATCTGGTAAAGTACCAAGCGGTACTAAATAGCTACTCAGCATGCATTCACTGGCCACTGTGGGCTCCAGCTGCTTCAACACAACTGCTTTTAAAAAGCAAGATAAAAATCAGCCAACAGCAGGTGAAAAGCTCATTGGAGGAAATGACATGGAAAGAGTGTTTTATAACTCATGAAATTGTTAACCTTGTTTTAAAATTACAAAGTGATTTCATTGTAGAATGTTACTGTCTTGAAACATTCCTGAAAGGTGCAACTGTGGAGGATCAACCTTTGAACCTGAGAGGAAGAAAATACTTGAAATTTCATGGGTTGCACCAGATGAGCTTTTGAAGTTATCTTTTTTTCACCATCCTGTTGTCTCTTTGCTCTGCTGATAAAACTATGATGATGCATCCAAGTAGAAACAGAAGCAGGGAGTGAGTAGTGTCAAGTTCTTGCAGACAAGAATGGTTCTGCTCACTGTGGGTTTTATTTATTTTTGTTTATTATTTCTTGCAAGCTAGACTTAGACCAAAGAAGAGAGCAGATTCAACCCATGAGGGTATTAAGGGATTCAAAGATTCTTCTCTCTGCTGAAGCTCAGCATCTGTGGCTCATGCTATCAGCCTAAATTAGGATGTTTCACTGCTTACTGACAGTCATTTCTTGGGCTCTTCCTAAGTTCATGGTGCTGAAATGCTAAGCAAATGGCAGCCTTGTAATTGGCCCTTTCCTCTTGTGGGTTCCTGACACCTTTGCTCACCAAGAGGACTTTCATCTGATTGTCTCTAGCTTCTGGGTCTACTGAATTCACTGCCATATCCAAATTCTGTGTTTCTTTCTTCAATTTGATATACTCTTTCCAATAATCCAAGTCCAAACAATCATTTGTAAATTATTCAGAATTCCTAAATATCCCTTTCTGTTCAACAATTTGCTTTGGTTGTCTTACCTTTGAATTGTACCCTGGTCATGAGAGGCCATATCTTATCTATCTTATAAGGCTCTATCTTATTTATTCTTTTTAAAATAACAGATGTTCTTTATCTTCATTTCAGGTACTTTTACTATTGCTACCAAAAATAAATAGCTAAAATGTATTATTGCTTACTGCAAATTAGAAACTTCTAAGTAGTTACTATACACCACCTCTCAGATATAGCTGCTATTATTATTATTCCCGCAATTGGAAAATGAGGCTTCAGGGAGTAGATATCCTGCTCAGAGTTACATAGCTCGGGGCCAGCACTGTGGCACAGCAGGTTAAAGCCCTGGCCTGAAGTGCTGGCATTCCATATGGGCGCCAATTCAAGACCTGGCTGCTCCTCTTCCAATACAGCTCCCTGCTATGGCCTGGGAAAGCAGTAGAAGATCTCCCAAGTCCTTGGGCCCCTGCACCCACGTGGGAGACCTGGAGGAAGCTCCTGGCTCTTGGCTTCGGATCAGCTCAGCTCTGGCCATTGTGGCCATCAGGGGAGTGAACCAAAAGGATGAAAGACCTCTCTCTCTGTCTCTACCTCTCTCTGTAATGCTCTTTCAAATAAATAAAATAAATCTTGAAAAAAAAAGTTACATAACCGGTAAGAAGAGCTGAAAATTGAACACAGTATGTCTAGACCCAGAGCCACCGCTATAACTATTCCTATTCTAGTTGCTCTACAGCACTGAGCTGCTCACACCCTCCAAGTACTCAGGACAGAATTGGGTTTTGCCATATCACTGTGGGACAGAGAGGCATGAGCATATGCTGGCCTGTAGATCCAAAGCTGACACGCTGTTATTATTAGAACATTACTGCTATTTTAGTAATCAGATGCTTCCACATTTACCATTCCAAGTTATTTTTCAATTAAGATGGTTTCTCCTTATGATATCCATTGCACAAAATACAATCAATATTAACTTTGCAGATGCCGCCACTGTGGTACATACTAGCATAGGGAAAACACTTTAATATGTAGAGAAAAACAAGTAAAATAAAAGTCAAACCACAGCATCCCAATGATGGTAGGATTTTAACTATCTTCATGGATAACTTTCATACAAAACAGGAAACAACAAAAATCTGGTCCAAATATTTATACATGCAAAGAAGCAAGAGGTCATATTAATTCTATCAGCTGCATAAGCAGTACTGTTAATTCAACAAAATCATTTGATGTCCACCAAAGGTTCCACAGACTGAGACAAATTCTACCATGTCATTTCGAACCATTGATAACCTGGCTGAATATAGTTACCAGTAAAATGAATTTTAAAGCATATATTTCTAAGCAACCTACATAGGCCCTATCAACCTCAAAAGTCATCACCAGAAAAATAAAACTTTTAATATTCTGCTGTCTATGACCCATAAAGGATGAAAGCGATTTCAAGACAAATCATGAGTCATTCTTTTCTCTCGCTACTTTAAATAGCATTAGTGATCAAGATTACCTACAATTAGAATATGAATTTAAGTTACATTAATTATGTCCCTTACAAAGTCAACTTTGCTAAAAGAAATATTAAGATTGTGCCTCTAATATGAAGATGACATAAAACATGTATATATGAAATCTAATCCTGGTAGCATGTAAAATATGGGGCACTCTCTTTTCCATCAATTTTTATCTAGCACATAAACATCTGCTTGTTATAATTTAGAATTCGTTGCTAAAGAAATCCGGGTTTCCTCTGAAGCAGTACACTCCTTTTCAGTGCTATCAATTATATAATTACGACATGTTTGCTTTTTCCTGAACCCTACTCCAACTTTCTGGGAGCTGAGAGCCAAATTGGAATGTCAGTCACAGAGACCATTTATCTATGTGCTTGTCCTTTGGCATCTTTGTATTTGGAATATGTTTTCTAATTCAACTTGTCTTTTACTATTTCATTACAAATTACTGGCTTACTAACCAATGTCAAAGTTTTTATAAAACAGGTATGCTATAAAAGATACAATAACTGGCTCATCTTAAAAATAGCTTAATAGATCTTATAGTACAGATCCAGTATTCTTTAAACTGCTGCTCTAATGTACTTTCCATGTGGATTATTGGTATGTTCTTAAAAAAAAATTTAGTTCTTAACTCTTCACTTAAAGCAAAGAGCCTTATTTCCCCAGTGTGTCAAATCCCAGTGGAAAGCTGGCAATATTGGAAAAATATAAACTGAAAGGATCAAGTGGGGAACAAACATGAGAAAACAGCCTTTCAGAAATCTACCAAATGGTTCCTGTGCAGGAAGAAAACTGTTAATATTCATACGAGGGTCCAGCACTGTGGCACAGTGGGTAAAGCTGCCGCCTGCAATGTTGGCATCCCATATGGACACCGGTTTGAGTCCTTGCTGCTCCACTTCTGACCCAGCTCTCCGCTACTGCCTGAAAAAGCAGTAGAAGATGGCCCAAGTCCTCGGGTCCCCGCATCCATGTGGGGCTCCTGGCTTCGAATCAGTGCAGTTCCGGTCGTTGTGGCCATTTGGGGAGTGAAACAGTGGATGGAAGACTTCTCTCTTTCTGCCTCTACCTCTCAGTAACTTTGCCTTTCAAATAAATCTTTTTTTTTAAAAAAATGCATACTAACAGGACTAAAAGTATATTATGAGCCAAATACTCATTTAACTGATAAACAACCCCTCAGTGCCCACCTTAACAAAGGCAAAGTGCACTTGGCTAGCTCAAGCCTCTCCATCAGTTATGTTCCCTCTGTAGTCCTTTCAGTTTTGTAGTTAAAAAGACTATTCACACCGCACAGATTCTGCACCCCACAAGCTCCATCTATTGTCCCTGAAGGTTGGAAAGCGTTATTAAATCCAGCGAGAAAAGGGAGATGGGACTTAATATGGTCAGGGAAGAAAGCTCAGCACCCTAGCTTCACTTGAGAATGCGAGCTCCATGACCTCAGTTGATTTCGATGGCATTGGTATTTTTTCATTTCCTTATAAACTCACTTCCACAAATGTACCTTTCAAGCCTCCTCTGCAAGGTCAGTACTTTTGCATCCTGGTGACTGGTTTATGTGGAATGCAGACTGCGAACACAAACCTGTGACCTCTATATCTTTTCTTAATAAAATGGAAGCAAACACCATCCTAAAATATGGTTATAGTAACCTCGTTTTGCTCCATTTTCATTCCCGTGTACTTGAATGGTATCACACAGCAGCATATGCCAACGGAGACCTGCATGCAGCCCAAAAGGTTTCAGCAATAACAAGATGGTTTACTGTAAAGATAACCACACACACACACGGAGAGAGAGAGACAGTGAATAAGTATTAAGGCCAATAAATTACTTTATAGAACATGAAACTAGAAACAAAAACATTATCAAAGTTCACTTCTCTTTTCTCCGCAGCCTTGCACAGTCCTGGACTAGCCAACTAATTAATTATACATTTTCTAGGCTGCATCATTTTTAAAGATGGCATCCAAGTTCACAGATAATCTCAGGTAAGTGCCCAAACTTAGAGAACAGCTGATACAGCAGATGATTTTGTTTCTGTATTTGCTACAGTACGGAGTGCTGGGTGCACAGTATACACACGGGAACATACAGACCAGGGCTGGAATTTGGACTCAGAAATGTACCTGCACTGTGATCTTAAACATGTCATATTTTGAGCCCAAATTTTATCATACATTACAGTTTGTATAATATTTTTATTAACATCCGTAAAGGACATGTGTACAAATATTAAAATCTACCGGCGCCGCGGCTCACTAGGCTAATCCTCCGCCTTGCGACGCCAGCACATCGGGTTCTAGTCCCAGTCGGGGCGCCGGATTCTGTCCTGGTTGCCCCTCTTCCAGGCCAGCTCTCTGCTGTGGCCCAGAAGTGCAGTGCAGGATGGCCCAGGTCCTTGGGCCCTGCACCCCATGGGAGACCAGGAAAAGCACCTGGCTCTTGCCATTGGATCAGCGCGGTGTGCCGGCCACTGCGCGCCAGCTGCGGCGGCCATTGGAGGGTGAACCAACGGCAAAAGGAAGACCTTTCTCTCTGTCTCTCTCTCTCACTGTCCACTCTGCCTGTCAAAAAAAAAAAAAAAAAAAAAAAAAAGTCTAACTGCCACAAGCAGCACACCTCAAATACTTAAGAAATTTTGGTGTTCTTCAATCTCTTCCCCTTGATTCTAGACCGCGTGCCCTTGTTGTACTGAGTTTGTCTCACGGAAGCATTTAAAATCATTCAACCTAAGAACCATCTTGCGTGTGTTTATCATAGACCTTTAGGATCTTGGAAAATATGCCTGCCTTCAGGAAGCTTACATCCTGTTTAGGAAGGGGGAAAACAGGCTAAAATATACTCTTGAGCATCACATAAAATTTCTTGGTTTTCACATTTAGAAAGAATGTCTTGTCTTCCGTTAAAGTCCACTGTACTGCCTGGTCAGAGGAATTCTGAAGGAACACGATAAAGTAATCATACTACAATGGGCTTTCAAAATGGAATTAACGGATTATTTTTGTGCAAAGAAATTGAAATTCATGCTGATGGACGTTCTTCAAAAGTTCATGAAGATTGTATGAAAAAAATATGTGCATCTCAGCTTCTGTTATTTTACTGTCTTCTTTATATGACTATGATTTTTGGTTTTAGCTAATCTACCATCATAAAAGTTCTTGCTTTTTAAAATTACATTTATTCTTTGATATACTGTTATCATTCAAATAAGCATATTTCTGAATTTGGAGTCCTCGTAGATATTGCTATTAGAGACCACCAGATCTATCATCCTGCTGATGCATCACAATTTATTAAAGCATTTATATGTTACACATTTAGCTTGTTTCCATTTTGTGCCACAGTGAAATTTTTTCTTGTTTAAATATTTTCATTAAGACAAATTTCTGGGCATCCAACATTAGCTCAAAGCAAATGCATATTTGCCCTGATCATACCAGAAAAAGCAATCATCACTTATCACCTTGGTCTTATTTTTTAATGTAAATATTTTACATCAAAGTTTTGTGAATAATTCACAGGGAACAAATAGTGAAAAAATTACCATAATTTGTAGTAAAATTTTAAACATAGCTTCTTTTTTCCACTCAATTTTAGGATACAAATACTATAAAGAAAATTTTTTTTATCAAAATAAGATGGATCAAGTTTTTGTCTTAAACTTGACATGATCCACTTGAATGAAGTGGGAATGTCATCTTAATTTCTGACCATGAAACGGCATCATTCACTTACTCGTGGTTTCGATAATGGTCATCTAGGACATCATAATTTAAAGACTCATGGTCTGAGATGTTAATTATATAGTTAAAGAAAATATTTATAATTTAACATTTATGTATTATACAGAATTTATAACAAAATTATGTAATAGATTTCACAAGTATAGAGTGCTGTTCTCATTTTCTGATTTACTTAATAACTGAAACAACTTTTTTCTTTCTTAATAGATGAAAATGAATGATGAACAAAGAAATAATTTCTAGGAGGATTAAAAAAAGTAAACTGCTTTAAGATATAGTGAAAATAATACCAGTAAAATCCCAAAGTATGCTTTAGATTTATAAAAGGATCCAATGGACCCACGTGATAATTAGAACACAGAATAAGTTGTATTCTATCTTAAAGAAGTAAATGCACTCTTTGTCCTATGGAAGACCTCTGAGGAATAACTGAAGTCACGATATATCAGTCTTGTACAAACAGAACAGCTCCTAAGGTCCCTGAAATCCAATCAGGGCCAGGCATTTGGCCTGGAAGTTAGGATGCTGGTTAAGACACCTGCACCCCATGTAAGAGTGCCAGGGTTTGCGTCGAATCCTCTCCTAATTCTAGCTTTATGGTTGTTCGCCACTGGTCTGGAAAGCAGTGGTCATAGTTAAGGCAGCTGGGTGCCTGCCACCCACATGGGAAACTGGGATTGAGTTCCGAGCTCCCTCCTGGTGCACCTCCAGTCTTTGCGGGCATTTGGGAAATAAACCAGCAGATGGGAGTTCTGTTTCTCTTCTCTCTCCCCTACCACCTCCCTCTCCCCAACCATGCAAATAATTTTTTTTCTAAAACTGCAGAATTGACTCCAATAGGCCCTGATAGTATCCAGAAGGCAAATAATTCTTGGTACACATCCATTTTCCCTTTTTCAAAGATAAGGGAATGGCATAAACTACTGGGCAGTTATTCTTATATACAGGTCATAACATCAAATAACTATTTACACATACGTGTATTATTTACAATTGTATTTCATTTCTATGGTAGGTCTGAAGAGGGAGGAATTATTATCCCCTTATTACAAATAAAAAAGCAAATCCAAAGAGATTGTGTTTGTCACATTCACATCAAAATTAAATAGTAGCACAAAAATTTCAACCCAGCCCTATTCTATGCTTTCCAAAGCTGACACTTCCACACACAGCTCAGTGTCATACTTAATCCATGCTGTCCACTGTAACAAAATACATTAGAATGAGTCATGTATAAGCAACAGAAATTGCTCACAATTCTGTTAGGATGAGAAGTTCAACATCAAGGTACAGAAGACTCACCACTGTCTAGTACATATCTACTCCTCACAGATGGGGCCTTCCAGGTACCTTCACATGGTAGAAGGGGCACACAGTCTGCCTCAGGCCTGTTTCATAATCTCACTCAAGAGGGCTGTGCCTTCACAACCCGATCACCTCCTCAAGGTCCGGTTCTTAACACTATTGCATTAGGGGTCAGGTTTCAACCCATCAATCTGCTGCGGAACACGAGACCCAGACCATAGCAGTTTGTATTCAGAATTAGGAATCATATAATTAAGATTCTACCTAAGTCACTTTTTTTCATATAAAGAGAACAGACTTCATGCACACCATAGGTACAGTTCCAAGAAGACTGTAACCATCACACTTCCCTCCCTCCCCCTCCCTCTTTTCATTAGTTTTTGCAAAGACATCATTTTAAGCCATTATTTTCACAGGCTTAATTCACCAGCAACCATAATATTCAACAAGTAAACAGCAGGAAGACCACTCTTATAAGCTATGTCAATTAACAGAAGAGCTGAGATAGCAGAACAGCAATGTAAAAGGGAAACAGCACACTTGCCAGGGTGCTCTGAAAAGAGAACACACAGGGTCTCCATATATTTGAAAGCACTAAGGAAAAAAGGCTAACATGCCTGCCTAGAAGTCTTTTTTGAACAAAATATATTTACATTTTTCTGAGGTTTCAAGTCAGAAAAAGGCACTGGTTTTCTTACTCCATGGTTTGGAATTATGAGAAATAATGTTTCTGCGAGCTGCCTGTTGATTTTAGCTACCTTGGTGACAATGGCCCTCTCCACAGGCCATACATCAAAGGGTCACATTAACAGTAGTTGGCTGGCTCGGCACACTTCCCTAACTTGTGTTATTTTAGGGGAAAAAAAGATTGCTAGTAAGTTTAAAGTTGTCATGGCTCCACCAATGGATAAAGATCCTCATCATATTAAATCAGGAAGTACTTGCAAACTATCACAAGGCCTTGCTTTTCTTCAGCAACTTAACTTTAAACACTTTTATCCCTTAATTTAGCTTTCCATCTCATTAAAGCTCTAAACACCTATTTTTACAGATATTTAGGCAATAAGATTCTCTATCAACCTCTCCAACATTATTTCTTCATTTTGGTCCACTGACTAAAGAAAATCAATTTTTTTAAGGAAGTAGTTTTCAATCAGATTGGGGACAGACAGCAGTATCCACACTATCTCCACACTATCTGCTGTGCTCATCTGGCTGACATTTCCAGTAAGTCAAGCCTTAGCTGAGGATGACATTTGTAATTATTAGAAGATACAAAAATCAAGAATTGTGAATAACCATTTTTCTAGGGCAATATGTTAAAAATACTCTATTTATTTATAATATATATTTTATTTAAGTTATATAAGTTTCATATATGTCCTTTACATTAGAGGAATACAATGGCACTTCCGCCCACCCCCCTCCCACCCATGCACCAAGCCTTCCTCCCCCTCCCTCTCACATTTCCACTCTTAATTTTTACAGTGATTTTTTTAGTACACTTAATGCTTGAGAATACAGTCTTTTTGAAATAATCAGCAAGTCAATGGGATCCATGTTTAATTGTTCTTAGTTCAATCACATGGATAGGGCATAGAAGGTTTCACTACATGAAGTACATATATTTCATATATCAAGCCACAATTCTCCCTCTAATGAGAGAGGCACACTTTCTTGATTCATTGATTTGGATGCGGCCACATGACCTGTATTGGTCACTCGACTCAAAGCAGACATGACAGTTTGCCAATTCAGAGAAAAGGCTGTAGTAGACATAAAACTCTTCTGCTCTTTTGTTCTTTCATGGGAACAGCATGCCCCAGGGTTCACTGGTCCCCAAATCAAACACTAAGTAAAGCAACATGAACTTACACAGGAAAATAAATGCTTGCCATTTTAAGTCTCTGAAACTTTGAGGTTGTTATCAGTTATGGCTCATTATTATATACAGATTAATGTACACTATATTTTAACAATTAGTTGCCATCTGTTTCCCTCATTGTGCTGGAAGCTGCAATCATGACTATGGGTCAAACCATCTCACTTAAGAACTCAGGCTCTGAAATAAGATGGACCTTTGGTAAGATATTAATTTGTAAACTTATTCAATTTTAGAAGTGATGTGATGAACAGTACCTCCCTTATTGTTATTGCAATGACTCAATGATAGACTAAACTTCCTAGACTAGTGTTTGCTATATAGTAAGCATTTACTAAATGTTAGTTATGGCATTTTTAAATAAGTTATACCTCAAAAATTGACATAGCTTCATGGTGCAAAGTGTTACTGAAGGCCTCAGTCCTAAGTGGGAAGTGAAACAGGAGGAAGGCAGGCATGGGGCATCCTTCTGATGGCAAGGCAAGTCCCTCATGGCTGTGTTGTGATAAAGAATCCCCTGCCTCACTGAGGATTTCCTGTAATACATTTATGTTTCCAAAATGTGGTAATGAGAATGGCTTTTACATGTGACTGAATATCAATTCTTTCACATTGACATTATCTTTACATCTTCTGATTAGAACTGTTTCTAAATTATTGTCTTAAATATTTCTTACTTGACAGTAGAGTAAGACAGTGAGAGAAAGAGAGACAGAGAGAAAGGTCTTCCTTCTGTTGGTTCACCCCTCAAATGGCCACTTCAGCCAGAGCTATGCCGGTCCACAGCCAGGAGCCAGGTGCTTCCTCCTGGTCTCCCATGTGGGTGCAGGGACCCAAGTACTTGGGACATCCTTCACTGCCCTCCTGGGCCACACCAGCAGAGAGCTGAACTGGAAGAGGAGCAACCAGCACTAGAACCCGGCACCCATATGGGATGCTGGCACCACAGGCATTGGATTAACCAAGTGAGCCATGGTGCCGGCCCCAGAACCGTTTCTAAATTACAGCCTAAATCTCCCCTTTCTCAGTAGATGCATTTTTTTTTGACAGGCAGAGTGGACAGAGAGAGAGAGACAGAGACAGAGACAGAGAGAAAGGTCTTCCTTTGCCGTTGGTTCATCCTCCAATGGCCGCTGCGGCCAGCGCGCTGCAGCCGGTGCACTGTGCTGATCCGAAGGCAGGAGCCAGGTGCTTCTCCCAGTCTCCCATGGGGTGCAGGGCCCAAGCACTTGGGCCATCCTCCACTGCACTCCCAGGCCACAGCAGAGAGCTGGCCTAGTAGATGCATTTTTTAACAAATGTTATTTTTGATGACTTCATCTCTTAGTTCCTTATTTTAGCAATTATGATACTTTGCATTTTAATATAAATTAGAGGCATCCCAACGGATGACAGGACAAAAACTGTAATTTATATTCCTAGATGCAGTGAAGTATCATATTTTCCTTTAATTTACTAAATGCACAATGTATACTTGCTAGGCTTATGGAACATAACCATTGGTCTTCCCAAACAAGTTAGTAAACCTAAAAACTTATCAGCATCCTTTGATCTTGTAGCATTACTTATAACATTCTCTTTTAACTCAAAATTATTCAACATTTCAACCTTTGTCAGATTCAACTCATGCTCTCATTGCAGAAACTTCCAGCTGCGACAAGTGAGCAAATGTGCACCTTACTATGCCTGCCACAGCGCCCATGTTCATGGGCAAATAACATTATCTTGTAAAACTTAAGGTATCAGTTTCAAAGACAATTCCAACTATGAATTTGACTCATAAAACTTTAATCCACCATTACTGAGAACATACAACACACTGATTTTGGCACCAGAAAGGGAGAAGCAAGCAAAGTAGTGCAGATCTTCACTCTCATAGAACTGGGAGGGAGAGGTGGAAAATGGGAAAGTCAATCAGTGAATAAACCTAGTGTGGTACAGAGACTTCAGGCTGAGTTACAGGAGCCATGGCAGCGAGATTATACTGCAAGACCTGGGAAAATGTCTCTCAGGAGATGAGATTTAGGCAGAGTTTTTCATGAATGACAGGCAGCAGCAAGGCAGAGGGAGCAGAGACAACTTGGCAACTTCTGGCTTAAGTGGAATTTGAGTCCTTAATTCATCCTAACAATTCACTTTCCAACTATTTAAGTGACTCCTAATTTATTTCAGAGACTTAGGTGCTAAATAATATTTTATTTGTATATATATATATATTCATGTATAAACATTGAATCTTTTCTACCTTGAAAAACTCATGAGTATTTCAGATCCCAGCAACAAAATTATCTCCCTAAAACTTTCAGAAGGATGGAGAAAAAGGCCAATTTTAAATATATCTGTTTATTAATATCTGTCTGTTCTTTATTTAAATCCCTGTATTTGGATCTCAGATTTATAATTATCTGAAACTGCATCTGTCTTCAAGGCAAAATGTGATCCCCAGATAATATGTGATTACTTTATAAGACAAATTCTTTATCAGCTGTCTTTAGAAGTTGAAATGATTACCATGTGTGTAAACAACATTTTCTCTGAAGAGCTTTGCCACCCCTTCAGACTTTTAATTTTAATTACTTTAAGCCCACATAATCCTCAACACATCTTAGTGATGTAAATGGAAGACAATCTTATCCTTACTGTGCTAATGAGTAAACTGAGGCACTAGGCAATTAACTTACTTATTCTTGATTACTCTGCACCTTGCATTTTCATATCAAACTGTCTGGATAAAATGTAACCACCCTGGTAGGTTATCCCCCTGATGCCAAGAGGTTGGATATTTAAACAACATACAGATGTTTATTTAAATAATAAAATTATCCAAACTTTTAAACTTTTCATTCTTTAGATCCAATGATTCCATGAAATTTGTTATTCTGTCATTAAAACACTTTTGCTGTGCACTATTTCTGAGACTGTAGTAGGACTGAATACAAGTGTGAATCCAATGTTTTTTCTGGCAATCAAAACGCTCATTTTTGTATGTTTTATGACATAAAATATGATCACGCCAGTGAATAATCATAACTGTTAAAAACAAACCTTTAGTATGGACATACGATGTGTGTTCACTCTGCACTTGTTCACTGTTAATACTTTACTATGTGGATATATCACAACGACAAACACAAAGCTTAGCTTGAAAGTTTGAGAGAGGAAATCCCTGTCCTTTTTTGTACTACAGACATCCAAATTAGTAGTTCTTAAATATCTTAACCATCTTCTTTACAGTCTCTCCTCTCCATACCTTCTGCTCCAGTACTGATTTAGAAGTTTGTTTCCTGTATGGGTTACTGCAAAGTTTTAAGAGTTTTACGAATATCCCTTCTCATGTAAGAAAAAATAACACTCCATTTTTAAGTCTATCTTCTCATGGCATCTGTGTAAACACAAACCGTTAATGGTTCCTTCATCCCTACGTACAAAGTTTAACTTTTTAGAGACTCTTTCAAGTTCCTCCACAAACTACTAATTGCATACATGCCATCAATATCCCAGCCAAAAGCAATTCCCTACAGCTCCAAAACATGGTCTGTTCCATGGCTTCATGCCTTGGTCTCCTGTTTTTCCATGGAATACCTTCCTCTTCACCCTAAATGGAACACATTTATTCATATCAAGACTCCACTCAATGGAGTATTTTCTGCATCTCACTTTCCCAGTTAAGTAAAATCTTTTTTCTTATTTAATTTCCCTTATAACACTTTGTATAGACAAATCATAATCATAACTAAGACTCAGACATAATCCCTAGTAATATATAGATACATTGAGTCATGAGATATGTATTACCAGTTCGCAATAATATGCTGAGATTATAATGTAAAAAAATCTCAGGAAGAAAGAAAAAGAGAGACAGATATCCTCCTTCTTTTGATTTACTCCCCAAAGGGCTGCAAAGGCCAGTGGTGAGCTAGAATGTAGCCAGAAGCCTGGAACTCCATTTGGAACTCCCATGTGGGTGGCAGGAGACCAAGCATCATTTACTCCCTTCCAAGTGTGCAGGGAGCTGAATCAGCAGTGGGGCAACTGGGATTTGAACCAGTACTCATATGTGATACCAACATTGCATGTAGAAGCTTTACTTGTGCTGCCACAATGTCAGCCCCAAAATTTAGACTTTTATCTCTGCATTATGAATAGATAATTTGGTATGCAATGAAAAAAAAAAACTGAATGCCTATTTAAAAGGTGCCATATAGGTCCCACAGAAAGCTAAGTAAGGATGGGATGTGGTTGATGCCTTTCTCCCAACTCTCTTGATATGGGCGCACCAAAAAACTCTCCATCAGCACCATTCTCCTACGAAAGTAATACTGGTTTATCAAAGGATTTACATACACTTCTTATCTAAGGTCCTGTTTCCACTGATAACTAAATGAACTTGGGAAAATTACTTATTTCTAAACCTTAGTCTTCTCATCTATAAAATAGGGATGATAACAATACACATCTCACAAGGCTGATTAAATAAAAATGCAAACACAAGGCTGACAAAGTATGGCAAATATTAAGTACTCATGAAAGACCCCTGTATAATCTGTGTGATAGCTGAGACACGGGCAACTGATAGACCCAATATAAGCCAACCGAAGCAAAAAATAAAAAATAAATAAAAGTGTTGTTGCCTTCTATAACTAGGAAGCATAGAGTCAAATAGGCTGACATAATTCGTTAATTCTCTTTCCATTTCAGACTCAATCCATCAATCTCTCAATGCCTACTTAGGTCTTATCCTCCTCTCTTCATTATACGCCTATATACACTGTTCCAATTATTTTCCACCATATATAGGCTTCCTCAATCCAGCAGCCACAGATTGTTTCAATCAAACTCTGCGGCAAATCAGACGAGAAACATTGCTCTTCGGAGTCAGCAAATACCATATCGGGGAACGTCTCTGATGGGTCAGCTTGGGATCATGACCACTGTTACATAGGAAGGGGGATTACTGTCAGTTGTCCAACCCAATCTGGATGCTTACTCTTTGAATCTTAAGAACACAATCTGTCGGCACAACAGAGAAGAAGGTAGACTTGACAAATGAAAACCCTAGCTATTACAATAGCCCTCTTGACTATAGTCCCATTTTCTACTCACCTGTAGCTACATTTACTTTTTACTTTCACATGACTACCTTCTAAAGAAGCAGTATTCAAAATTAACCCTTGACATCTAACTATTTAATACTATTCCTGTCACAAATCCAACCAGACATGCTGTCTTCTTTCTCTACCCTCCTCACCTGTGTCAGTTAATATGATTTAGTATATCACTCTGATTGTTCCCTAACACTGTAACTCAGTTCCTGTTTCAGCATTATCTAAAATCAAGGTTCTCTCAGATGAAGAACTACAAAATAAGAATTAGAATATCATGCTTTTTGTAAGATGGCCTTAGGAAGCATTGGAACAAAACAGGAAGCAACACAAAGAATGGAAGACAGCCAGTCTGGTATGTATTAATGAATGGGTTACTCTTGCAAACATGAGGAAATCAAGTCCACTGGGAGCCAATCAGAAATGGTTTAGTACACTTATTTACAGTTATCCCTCCCAAAAAAAACCCGAAGAATCCGGAGTATTCTCCAACAGCCATTCATCAGTGGCTCAGGGCAGCTCCAGAGCATTTCCCCCAAGCATTTCCTGACATTCCTCCATGAGGACGGAGACAAAGCCCTTCAAAGCAAGCCACAGAGGGATGAACCTGTGTACGAAGCCCAAGGGACATGGGCTGAATACAAGGATTTTGAGTGCAACCAAATTGAAGGCAAAATTTTCTCTAAATAGTATCCCATGTACTTTCTAGGATTCAGTTGAGTGTTGGTCTATCCACTACACCTTTTTTAATGAGCATCTTGATCCTGGTGCCTGTCATGTTCAATCTTTCTTGACAATTACTGTATATGCTACATCGTATTTCTCATAGATTTCCAGACTATGGAAAGCTATAAATCTAAGGTTCTTCACTTTGGGTCACACTGATTGTCATCCTACAACAATAGCAGCATCTATCTAGTCCTATTGATTTGACTGTGTCACTCCTATTCCCTATCAGATACTTTGTCTCACACAACAGTCTTGCAAGCCTTTGGAAACACTGAGTCATGTTGGGGTGGCACTCTTAGGTCGCAGCAACACTTCTGCTTTTACTCCAAGAGTCTTTATTACTCTTAATTTTAACCTTCATTTTAAATATTAGTTCTATTGGGATATAATTAACATCATATACTCCATCACTTTCTGTACAATTCAGCTATTTTCAATACAGTATATTTACATAATTTTGCGCTCATGCCCACAATGTAAATCTAAAGCGTTTTTAACATCCCAAAAGAAACCCTGTACTACCTAGAGTCATTCCTCATTTCCTGTTGCTACATATTAGATATCCTGAGTATCACTAATCTGCTTTTTCTATCATTTTGCCTAATATGGACTGTTCGAAAACAATGGAATCACAGAAGGTGTGGCCTTCTGTGTCTGGCTTATTTCACTTAGCTTGTTTCTAACGTTCATCTGTATTGAGGTCTACATTATTTATTCTTAAGATTTTATTTGAGAGGTAGAGTTACAGTGAGAGGGAAAGACAGAGAAGTCTTCGTTCTGTTGGTTCACTCCCCAGATGGCCACAATGGCTGGAGCTACAGCAATCCGAAGCCAGGAGCTTCTTCTGGCTCTTCCACGTGGGTGCAGGGGCCCAAGCACTTGGGCTATCTTCCACTGCTTTTCCAGGCCACAGCAGAGAAATGGCTTGGAAGAGGAGCAGCCAGGACCAGGACCAGAACCAGAACCAGAACCCATATGGGATGCCGGAGCAGGATTAACCTACTGTGCCAGGGTGCCGACCCCTTAGTTGTTGTTTTTAAAAAAATATTTATTTACTAGCAAGGCAGAGAGAGACATAGGGAGATGGAGAAAAGGAGGAGGAGAGATGGAGGCAGAGAAAGAGGAGATTTAGGAAGGGGTATGGGGGAGGGGGGCCACAACATTCACCCCACCATTCTGTTTCTTCCAACAACGCATGAAGGTTTCAATTTCTTCCATCAAAACTCATTATGATGTATGTTTTATTGGTCATACTATTACTTGTGAAGTGTTAGTGTTTTTTAGCATTTCCTAATGTTAAGCAGCTTTTCATATACTTGTTATATATTCTCAGAGAAATGATTATTCACATCCCTTGCCCATTTTTTTAAAAAAATTATTTGAAAGTCAGAGTTAGAGGGAGAGAGAGAGAGGTCTTCCATCTGCTGGTTCACTCCCCAGATGGCCCAACGGCCAGAGCTGCACCAAACCGAAGCCAGGAGCCAGGAGCTTCTTCCCAGTTTCCCACATGGGTACAGGGGCCCAGGGACTTGGGCCATCTTCTACTGCTCTCCCAGGCCACAGCAAAGAGCTGGATTGGAAGTGGAGCAGTCGGGTCTTGAACCAGGCCCATATGGGATGCCAGTACTTCAGGCCAGGGCGTTAACCTGCTGCACCACAGCACCAGCACCCCTTTGTTCATTTTTAAATAGGTAGTTAACCTTTTTTTTTTTTTTTTTTTTAGTCTAAGAGTTCTTCATATTTTCTGGTGTAAATTTCACAAATATTATTTTCAAGTATTTTCTCCCATTCTGTCCATTTACTAGATGTTGTCCTTTGAAGCACATTTTACTTTTTTTTTTTTATTTTTGACAGGCAGAGTTAGACAGTAAGAGAGAGACAGAGAAAAAGGTCTTCCTTCCGTTGGTTCACCCCCCAAATGGCCGCCACGGCCAGCACACTGCGGCCGGCGTGCCGCACCGATCCAAAGCCAGGAGTCAGGTGCTTTCTCCTGGTCTCCCATGTGGGTGCAGGGCCCAAGCACTTGGGCCATCCTCCACTGCACTCCCAGGCCACAGCAGAGAGCTGGGCTGGAAAAGGAGCAACCGGGACAGAACCGGCACCCCAACCAGGACTAGAACCTGGAATACTGGCGCCGCAGGCAGAGGATTAGCCTAGTGAGCCACATCGCCAGCCAGCACATTTTATTTTAAGTCCAATTTATCAGTTACATTTCAATTGCAGTATTATCAAATTACTGCAAACTTATTTAGACCAATATAAAATCACTGCAATTTTAAACTGACAAATAGCTGTATGTATTTATGGAATATAATGTTATATTTCAATGTGTGATGAGCAAACCAAGGTCATAAGTCTGCCACCTCAAATATTAATGGTTTCTTGTGCTTCAACCTTCAAAATACATTCTCCAAGATAATTTGAAATATACTATAAATACTTTTCAATTATAATCACCTTATTGTACTACACAACAGTAGAAATTAGAGGGAACAACCTGAGGCTGCTTGAACTTATTGGCTTTTAGACCCCATATCACTCTACCTATGAGTTTCATGTCTACATTTCTTTCTGATTGTCAGTGTCCTGCCTCCTGTTTCCCTATGCTAAATGTTTGATGATTACACTGGACTCTACTAGATAATCTAGGAAAATCTCTTTATGTTGAGATCCTTAACTTAATGACAACTCCAAAGTCCATTTACCATGTTAACTATAGATGTTGAGGATGCAATGTGACCCTTCTGGGAGGGGGCAGTCATTCTACCTACCACAATCTGTTCTTGTCTCTTTTGCTTCTGGTGTCATTTCTCAGAAGTCACTGCTGTAGATCAAGATTACAAATTAAGGCCTGTGTTTTCTTCTAAGAATTTTAACACTTACACTTAGGTCTATAATTCATTCAGCATTAATTTTTGCATATGGGATGTGGGTGAGACCGAACATCATTGTTTTCCACGTATATATGCAGTTGTCACAGCATTGTTAATTCAGAATTCTGTTCTTTTCCCCTATACACAGTTTGTCATAGCATTCTTGGAAAAGTCAATTTACCATAAACACAAATGTACTGCCAACCTCTATTCTATTCATCTACATCAAAGATTACAGAACAAGGTCTTGATTACTTTAACTTTGTCCTAAGTAATTTTGATAGTGGATTGTGTGAGTCCTCCAATTTTGTTCTTTAAGACTGTTTTGGCTATTGTCTTTTGATTCTCCATTAGAGTTTTATAATTACTCTATCAATTTTTGCAAGAAAAATAAAGAGGTTTTTAATATGCATTGTGCTGAGTCAGTAAAATCAATTTGGAAATTACTGCTATCTTAATAAGAGTAAATATTCCAATTCATGAACATCAGGTATATTTCCATCTACTTATGTGTTCTTTAATTTCTTTCAATATTTTATAGTTAAAAGTTTTACTCTTCTTTTGTTAGCTTTATTCTAAAATAATGTAGTCTTTGATATTATAAATAGAATTGCTTTCTTAATTTCATTTTTATTATCAGTGTATAGAAACACGCTGAGTGTTTGTAAACTGATCATACCCTACAACTTTGTTAAACAAACTTATCCTATTGTGTGTGTATGTACAATCCTTAGGGATTTCAACAACCAAAATCATGTGAATATCTGTAAACAGAGAAATGTTTACTTCTTTCATATGTATGCCTTTTCTTTTTCCTTGCCTAATCACTCACTAGACCCACACAGTAAAGTTGAAGTAGTGAAGGAAGGTATTGCTTTCTTGTTTTAGTGGCATATTAAATTATCTGTCTTTCCTACTAGTCCTACTAGTCTACAAGCTCTGCAGTGGCCTAGCTCACACAATTGTAAAGATTTGGTATTAAATAACAAATTTTAATTGAAAATCACAAAACAAGAAGTACCAAAAATAAGATGCAAAGAATCGAAGTTTCAGGAGCTAGAGTATTCGAACAAAATCTGGATCTTGAAGCATGAAAGCTTTGACAAATCAAGTATACTCTTGAGAGAGCGCAAAGTGAAGACAAAGGCATTTAGAGAGAAAAGCTTGGGACAGGGATATGAATATGAGGAATAACCAAACTTCTTACTGAACTTTTTAAACAGAAAATGGAGATCTGTTCCCATTTTATTGAATTTAGTGATTTAAATGCCAAGAATTTTGAAATGAAAATAAACCAGATCAGTTAAACCAAGACCTCATCGTAAGTATTATCTCAAGGCAAATGCAATAGTATAGACTATTTGGCTGCGTGGTCATTGACCATCCACATCAAGGGCAAGGACATTTTTGCATTGACTCCATAAAGCAGTATTTTTGAGATCTAGTGACCAATCAACAAGATGTACTGTTAAGAAAAAAACATGCATTTAGTTCAACTACAACCTAATTTTAGAGCAGACATGCCATTTAATCTTTATATTGCAATGAAAAAACTTTGGTAAATCTTAAGAAATAACTCTGTTCTATCGAACCTTATGAAATTTTTGTACCAGTTTTACAAAAGTAAATTTCTCTCCGCTTATCCTTGTGGCAGAAGAAAACTGCCAATCTCTGATGTGAAAATTCTCAGGCCCTACTGCTGAGATTGGATATCTGCCATTCATGCCCTCACACTTATTTGTTAAAGCTTGGCAAGAACAGTGGTAAATTCTGAGTGGCATGCAGAAGCAGCAGTTAGTACTCTGATTATTTGTCAGTTTCTATACTGCAAAGAATTTCTTATGGAAAGATTTTGTCAACAACTTGTACATTCATCATATTTAAAATACACTAAAAGCTACTGAAATTTTAAGTGTTACTAGTTTTTAGAATAAAATTTATAAATTTTTCAAAAATCAATCAGAATATTTCCCTCCCTTACAGAGGAATTCAGATTCAGTGTAGATTGAAAGCCACTGCCCTTGTACATAGAACTACTACTTCCCAGTTTAAGACTTGGTCTCCTTCGGGTAATTCACTTGTGTTGCTAGGATGAACATGCAATTAGCAGGGTCACACTTTTAAAATGCAATTTCTTGGGGCACAGGAGATGGAACTGAGAATCTTTATCTTTGTACAGTATCTATTTGTTTAAAACTGAGAGAGAGATGCGTATACCCCATCTCTGGCTCACTCTCAAATGGCTGCAATGACTGGGGCTAAAGCCAGGCTGAAGCCAGGAGCCTGAAACTCACTCCCTCTGGGTCTCCCACATGGGCCATCTTACTTGGGCCATCTTCTATAGTCTTTGCCTTTCTCAAGTGCATTACCAGGAAGTTGGATCAGAAATGGAGCAGCCTGTACTCAAAACCCCACTCACAGGCTCTGTCAGTCACAGACAGAAGCTTAAACTGCTGCACTACGATGCAAGCACTTGTCTTTCTCTATTTTACCTTATTATCTTCCATATCTTTTTTTAAAAAAAATTTTGATGACTGACTGATCCTATTTTTATTATAAAAGTTAGCAGTGAAAATGTCTTGAGAGCATGTGAATAAATTCAAGGTTCCCACAAAAGAACCTTCTGTGGATTCCTTTGAAGGATTATTAAAGCTGTTCTCAATGGAAAGATACTAATTATTAGAAGACAGTGTTTCAGACTGAGCTGGAAGGGATCCCCACCCCTTCTACGTAACAAGCTCTGAGATTTCATACTCCTCAGAGTTTAGAGGGGAAGGCACTGCATCTCAAGTGGTCCTCAGGTTTTAAGGAGTCAGATACAATTGCACTAGCACTTGCTGTGGTTCTTCACTATGTAGTAGATCCAGAGCCAACCCCCAGCAGGTCCAGCACTTGACATGCAGTTCTACACACCACGATTATTTTCAGCAAGTGTTTATAGAGCACCTGCTGTATCATCAGCATGTGCCAGATGCTGAGAATAGAGTGGAACATCTGTTCCAACGATGTTTCTAGGGCAATGGATAAAGGACACTGTAAGGTGTATGTCACATTTTACCTGTCTCCAAGTCCAAACATATCCATCTAACCTTTTGATCTTTATGACACTTTTTTTTTTTTTAACAGCCAGCTCAGAATGCCTGCCCACTTTTCACAATTAAAAATTACCTATTTTCTTTTTTAATGGTCTATGCATATGTCTTGTTATTTGACTTTATTATAAACACTTTTATTTAGTAAATATAGTTTTCCAAAGTACAGTTTATGGATTACAATGGCTTTTTCTCCCCCAAAACTTCCCTCCCACCCGCACCCCTCCCATCTCCCGCTCCCTTTTCAAGGTCTATCTAAATTCCCAACTTTTCCATAAACCCCACTTGGACATTTAACAGCTTTTCTCAAGTTTCTCTCCCAACCTAAATATGATTTTAAAAAGTTGTGTTTAAAATAACCAGGTGCCTACATTATGCACATCAAGTGCCTAACACTGGAACTGGCAAGTTCAAAAGAAGATCCATTAAAGGGCCGGCTCTGTGGCACAGTTGGTTAATCCTGGGCCTGCGGCACCAGCGTCCCATATGGGCTCCGGTTCTACTCCCAGCTGCTCCTTTTCAGCTCTCTGCTGTGGCCTGGGAAAGCAGTGGAAGATGGCCAAGTGTGTGTGCCCCTGCACCCACGTGAGAGACCAGGAAGAAGCACCTGACTCTTGGCTTCGGGTCAGTGCAGCTCTGGCCGTTGCAGCCATCTGGGGAGTGAACAACAGAAGGAAGACCTTTCTCTGTCTCTCCCTCTCACTGTCTGTAACTCTACTTGTCAAATAACTAAAATCTTTTAAAAAAATGATCCATTAAAGACTTTTAACCTTGTGTCTGGATTTCCAGCACTAGTGGAAAAAATAAAAACTGATTCTAGAAAAACAGCAGCTCACAGAATCCCACCCTACTAGGATGTTTTTGTTGTTGGTTGAATCCAAGCAAGTAATTCATTCAAGGATACGACAGCATAAAGCAGTGAGAAACATTCATTTTAACTCTGGAGGATCCTCCTGTAGTTCATTCTTCTTAAATAGTCATTACAACAGTGCCCACACTAGTCTTAAGCATGTAGGCACTTACTGATCTCTGCCCCAGAGTTTGATTTACCTACACAATTTATGTTTTCAAATCCTAACTATAGTAATTGCCTGATAATGCATAATATTTTTTAAGAACAAATCCAAGAGTAACTCCATGCTGAATGAAATAAGGCAAACATGAGAGTAAATTTTATGTGATTCTATTTATTTAAAATTCTAGACTACATAAAACTGATCTATAATGCCAGAAAGTAGATCAGTGGTTGCCTGAGGCTAGGGTTGAACAACTCCCTGCAAAGGCAGCTAGGTAATTTCAGCAGGTGGACATATTTTCTATTTTGATTGTGAGTGTGGCTACACAAGCGCACATCTTTATCAAAACTGACTCATTTAAGAGAGCTGCATTTGGTTGCATGTTAATTCCAGATCAGTACATTTAAAGGTTAAAGAGGACAGGGCCCCAAATTTTCCATTTCTGGGCTAGAAATCCTGGAGTCAAGTAAAACCTACAGAAAAATGAAAGGCATTGAAACCAGTGAGTCACTGGAAAAAAGGAAATCCAGAGGAAGTTAAGGACTTGGCTCCTCATTACCTTCAGAAAGTCAGATTTAGTGGCTTATTTGTTTATTTATTTGTTTCAAATGCTAAGGGGCCACGGTGAAATTGTTAAGCAGCTGTAGTTTGCTCCCACCTTGAACATGAGTTTCCCCAATCTTCCCAGAAAAACCTATTCTCTCCTCTGACTATCTTAGAAGGCTCTTTCAAGAATTAAAGAATAGGAAACATTTAGATATTTTTTGTTCTTTCCTACTGGCATTACCAAAATTAACACTGTTTACCGTTAATATTTTCTAAATAGGTAACATTTCCCAGGCATTCTGCTAACTAAAGCAGTTCATTTAAATATTCCAACTATTCCTCTGAGGTCAGCATTTTGATTTTCTTTTGATAAAAACAAGTGAGTAAACTAGGAAAGCTGCATCTCTCTATAGAAATGACTTCTAACTATTAATAAGTTATGGAGCTTTGGTTCAAGTCTAAATCAAGATCCCACCTCCAGAGCCAATGTATTTTGGGACAAACCATTCTACAGAAGATCTACTCTGCTTCGAGAGCTAGCAAAACAAGGGATTCACACTAATGGGCTGGTGAGGGATCGTGCCACTACACTGAGACCACACTGAAATTCCCATCAAAACATTCCTCCCATTGGAAAACAAGAGGTTCTGACAGACATGCTCAAGCAGCCATGAAACCCTTTCATTTCAAACCCAACATCATGGAAATTTTCCTTTTAAGGTTAAATTTTCTATATAACCAATTAAGATTTCCAAGAATCATCCAAATAAACTAAGACTATTTCTCACAGAATTATTCAGTTTGTTTTCACAATTAAGAAGTGACACCTATGAACTAAACTGATCATTTTTTTTTTAAACAAAATGAGTATCTTAAGAGTTTTTTTTTTTCTTCTTCTTTGGTACAACTCAAGTCAACTGGGAAAAAGTGCAGGGGAACCTTTCCCTCTGTTTTCCTAGCCAATTTCACCAACATCTGTTTCCAATGATGAACTTAACTTAGTAATGTTGGTTAGAAAGTCCAACCACAATATGTCTATTCTTTAGGATGTCTTGGAATATATATATATATATATATTTTTTTTTTACAGGCAGAGTGGACAGTGAGAGAGAGAGACAGAGAGAAAGGTCTTCCTTTTGCCGTTGGTTCACCCTCCAATGGCCGCCGCGGCCAGCGCGCTGCGGCCAGCGCACCGCGCTGATCCAATGGCAGGAGCCAGGTACTTATCCTGGTCTCCCATGGGGTGCAGGGCCCAAGCACTTGGGCCATCCTCCACTGCACTCCCTGGCCACAGCAGAGAGCTGGCCTGGAAGAGGGGCGCCGGGACAGAACCGGCGCCCCGACCGGGACTAGAACCCGGTGTGCCGGCGCCACAAGGCGGAGGATTAGCCTGTTGAGCCACGGCGCTGGCCCTATCTTGGAATATATTAAGTTCCTTTAATTCACAGCTTTATATCTCAGAAATGGAAAAATATGAAAAATAATATTTCCCTTTTGAAGAGATGGCTTATGAATATAAATGCAACAATTTAACAGTCATTTGAATCACATCGACCTTTGTTCAACTCCCTTTTCCCTAGTTATCATTACTATAATAACTTTAAAACACTTCCACACTTTCTTGGCTGGGCTCAATAGCTGCCCAGTAGCCTTCCTTTATAAAATGTAGTCAATTAGAGTTTATTATAGGAAAAGTGAAATATATGGAAGACTCTTATAACACACACACCCAGAATCTAGTCTTGCCATTTCCAGACATAGTTGCCGAAGCCCTAAGAAAGGACAACTACTTACTGAATCAGACATCAAGTGTATGTGCAAAGCTTACTAAGTACATAAAGGACAGGAGCCCTCCTGCATTGTTGGTGGGAATATAAGGTGTTGCAGCTGCTATGGAGAATGGTTTGCTGGTTTTATAAATGGTCAGAGAACTACCATTTTGACTAAGCAATTCTACTTGTAGGTAACCAAAGTAACTGAAAGCAGAAATTCGAACTAATGTTTCAACACCAATGTTCACAGCAAAACCACAATTCACAAAAACCAAAGGAGTAAGCAACACAAGAACTCAAATGATTAAATGATAGCGTATATGTACAACCAAATACTGTTCAGCCATAAAATTGGAATTAAATTATTTTTAAATTTATCATTAAAATGTAACACTGGAACATTTTCATGGGTACAGTATTTCAATACACGTACATAGCATAATTGAGTAAATCAAGGAGTGAGTATCTCCAATTCCTCCTATTTTATGTGTGGAGCTTATGTGCTCCTCCCCTCTAGTTCTATAGACAATACATAATGCACCACTAAGAACAACAGTCACCAAGGGGCTGTGAAACATCAGAACTTTAATTCTTTTAAACTGGGTTTTAGTAACTGTTACCTACTCACCCTTTCTAGCCTCTACTGATCACTGCTCTAAGTTCTGATACAATTTTTATATTATATATAAAGGGAAATACCCTGTATTTCTGGTTTAATTTTTTTGTTATTTATTCAAAAAGCAGACTTACACAGAGAGGGAGAAACAGAGAGATCTTCCATTTGCTGGTTTATTCCCCTAATGGCTACAATGCCTAGGACTACACCAGGAAAAAGCCAGGAACTTCATCTGGGCCTCCCACATGGGTGGCATGGTACCAAGTACTTAGGCCATCTTCCACTGTTTTCCCAGGTTCATCAACAGGGAGCTAGATCAGAAGTAGAGCCATCAGTAACCATATGAATGCCTGTATTTGTTTCTTACGTATTTCACTTAACATAGTATTCTCTAGTTCTATCTAGTTTGCTGCAAAAGTTAGGATTTAATTCTTTGTGGTTCAGTAACATTTCATTGCTCTGTATATGTGCACACACATTTTATTTAGCTATCCATCCATCAATGGAAACATAGGTGAATCATGTGTTGAGTATTCGATGTTCTTGGCAGCACTGAGTGTTGCAGCTATCTTTTCCCTCTGCTGTTCATTTCCTAGGATCTCTCTCACAGAACTGAGATAGCTGGTTCATGTAAGAATTCAATTTTTAGTTTTCTGAGGAACCTCCATATCATTTTCCTTAATGGCTAAACTAATTTCCATTGCCACTATATGGATTCCTTCTTTCTACATCCTAGTTAGCATTTGCAGTTTTTTGTCTTTTGGGTAATAACCATTCTAACTTCAGTGAACTACCTCTCGTGGTGTTGACTTGCACTTTCCTAGTGGGTAACATGTTTGAGCAGTTTTCATACATTTGCTGGCCATTTCTTCTACTTCTTTTGAGAATTGTTTCTTTGGGTCACTTGTACATTCTTTGTTAGGTCTTTATTTTCTTATTTTTTAGTTCCTTATATATTTTGGATACTAATCCTCTGTCAGAGGAATAACTTGCAAATATTTTATCAGTTGTCTGTTCACACTTGATGTTCTTTACGCTTCCGAAGCTTCTTAGTTTAATGTAATACCATGTGTCTAGTTTTGGCTTTGTTGTCTGAAATTCTGTAGAAACAGGAACCAGCAGAACTGATGGTTCTCACCTTAGGAAGAGTTATTTTTGAAAAAATCTACACAGAATACAATCCAGTAGAAGGAATCCAAGTCCAAATCACAAACTGGAGGTCCACGCCAATAGTGTGTCAGTCTGTTTGCCTCCCACCAGTTTATTTCATCTCCTAATCCAGATGAAAAGATGATTTGGGGAAGACGTCAAGTCTGTCCTTTTCTCGTCTGCCTCACGACCTCACTGTCAAAGTGGATATTCCATTTAGTCAATGGCTTTAAGCTAAAAGCAATGTGCCAACTCATTCCATCTGAAGCATGACTAGACAGAAACTCTGCGGGCAGGAAAGAATCAACTCAGTTGAAAACTAAGCAAGTTCTGTTTTTTTTTTTTTGTCACTTTATTCAAATTGCAGCAAATCAAATTAAGATAATTACTGATGTATAGTTAGGCACACAAAAAAGGCAATCTCTGGAACTCAAAGCACTCACACACAGTTGAGTATTTTAATGCATGCACCATTTTATTTCTTCCAAGAATTAGTTGAAAGTAGCCTGTACCTGGAATGAGTTGGCATGATTTTTTTTCTTAATTTAATCCCATCAGTGAATTTAATGCTAAACCAAAGAATAGGCTTTGAATAAGTAGCTTTCATTTGCCTCAACTTCCCCATCTGGAAAACCAGAATACCTTCCTCCATATATACTTTAAGTTTGTCATCTAAAACTATGTAAATTTTAAATGTGAATGACTTTTTAAAAATAAGTTTGCCTTCTTCTTTCATGAGTGTATCAGGCCAAGAGAATGTTAATTGCATTTTCAAAGTCACCTTGCTATCTTGTGCTGGGGACAGAACTGAGTATCAAATTTACTGATGGATTATTTTGTGTCATTATAACCTCAACTCTCTGTGTACTCAAATGGAGAAGTGTGTCTGAAATAAGTAAAATATACATAGATGAACGTGAAGATTTAACATTGATTTAGGTAAATAGCCTATTGTACATTCTGTATATCCTCAGTAATATCACTAACAGAGGAAAAATAAGAACTGATTTAGTCATCAGTTTACTTCATAGTGAATAAAGAACTGTGATTCTAACTTGGAAAGAAATGAGAAATAGAAGATTCGTGGCTAAATGGGCTACAAGGCTATCATGGTATTCCAGTTTTATACTTCATGTAGTTGTCCCAGGAGAACAGTTTAATACTTTATAGAATTCTTTCTGAATCAATGACCGCATGTTTACTTTTAGATACAACAGTAAGGGTGTCCATACCTTTCCCAGTGCTGCCTAGTAGTTTTGATTCATTAAAGTCTCAGACTTTTGACACACATAAATGCATGTGAACTCATGAGTGGGGATACTTGTCATGCACAGCCAAAATCCCAAGCATCCTAGTCTTAACAATCAGACGCTCTGATGTAGTTAGCTAAGTAACACACACACACACACACACACACACACACACCAGGGAAGAATGCATTTAAATTGCTATAAATTCACTACTGCTGCTAAAAGGTAGTTTTCAATTAAGCATCTTTTTGACAGGTGAATAAAAGCCATTTCAAACATTGCAAAAAGAGTCGTTTCACCATTAAGTATTCCATGACTTAATGAGCGGCTTTAACAAGAATATCAAGTTTACCGTATGAAAATTATTTACTGTTATTACCAGCAACTTTTACAGCACGCAGAGATACATGCCACAAAATATTTTTTAAAAGCCTCTAAGACTACAGAGTTGGATAGAGTAACAGTCCAAATTTGTCATCATAAGCTTCTCAGAGAGTACAGGCTCGTAGATTAGGAAATTTCCAGTCACACAGGAACACAAACCATTTTCATTAATAGATAATTTTGAGCACCAACTATGTCATTTATTGAGGACTATGTTTTCCATTCCTTTTGCTTTGTGGAATAAAGCTCATAGACATCATCAGTTAGATAGGAGTTGAGTAGCAGGCACAGTAATGAAGGTCTCTAACACAGACACACACACACATACAAAGTAATTAGCAGAGTTTTATTTTATTTTATTTTGAGAGGTAGAGTTATGGACAGTGAGAGAGAGAGAGAAAGGTCTTCCTTCCATTGGTTCACCCTCCAAATGGCCGCTACGGCAGGCGCTGTGCCGATCCAAAGCCAGGAGCCAGGTGCTTCTTTCTGGTCTCCCATGCAGGTGCAGGGGCCCAAACACTTGGGCCATCCTCCACTGCCTTCCCCGGGGCCACAGCAGAGAGCTGGACTGGAAGAGGAGCAACCGGGACTAGAACCCAGCACCCATATGGGATGCCAGCACCGCAGGCAGAGGATTAGCCAAGTGAGCCAAGACGCTGCCCCGAGTTATTTGGAATAAGTGTGGTCACAGGGCAAGATCAAGGATCCACTTGAAGTGACAGACCTGAATTTACTGTGTCCAAAATTTACATATTAATGATTTTCTCTAATAATACTTTAACTTCTAGATCCAGAAACAAGAATTAAAGGAGAAATTACACTGATCGAGGGCAGTTATTTTTCTGGAAGACAATTATTTTAGAGTAAAAATGTAAGGCATGACACTTTAAACTATAAAGGATGCATATAGAGAAAACAACTTTCAATTATTAGTCAAAGGTCAAACAGTATCCATTTCCTTTTCCATTTTCATCATTAAATCCAATGGTAAATTTTCTCTTAAAAAACAGTATTAGGTTGGAGTTACATAATGAGTAAAATCCAAATTTAGTTCTTAAACATGAGGACAAAAGAATTTTTGTTCAAGTTTCAGTGGCATCTAAACAAGGTCAAAGGGTAACACTCCAGCTACATTGTGAACGGTGCTTGGATGTGTTCACACAGTGCGTGTGTAGCTGCAGGGATGAAACCAACCCTATGTACTTATGTGCCCACACTAAAAGCATTCCTTAATGAAATGTAAACTTTGTTTTAACTAGAAGGCGGGCTCTTGACTCTACGCAAGTATACAAATTATGCTCTCTGCCCTAGTTTTGGAATTTTGGCTTAGGCTTATTTTTCTGGATCTGTTATGCAGTTTTAAGTATGACCACTGTAGGAAATTCTCTCATTCCAAAATGAAGGACCGCTATGTATGCTGTGTGATCCCTTCATTGTGATGAATCTCAGGAAGTCTGCCCCAGGGCTGTGTAAAGATGACACTATCTGGAATCTGCAGAGGCACTGTTTTTCTAAATAACAGGGATATAGTGTGCCTCAATCTTGTACCAACAACTTAATGCTCCTACCAAACGATCATGTTAAATAACTAGCCACCTAGCTGACACTCAATCACAAAGGTGCTCTACGAATGTCAGTTATTCTAAATTCCACAGAGGCAGAGGAGACCACGGGATCCTGCACAGAGCCAGGGCACTCAGAGCCCTCATCAGCGTCTGCTTTCCAATCACAGTGCGCCAGGAGAGACGTGAAGCAGGAACCCGGATCAGCTGAATCATGCCAACAGGAGAATAATCCCACTTTATGTTTAGAACGTCTACAGAGCCCCGAAGCCCCACAAAATAAAAACAATTGCAATTCCTCTAAACAAATTGCAGGGAAAGGACAACACCTATGTTTTTTTTTTTTTTTCTCACCAAGTTGAAATCTGTGTATGTTTAATTTCCTACTATGTTTACAGTAGATTATTTCCAGATCAGAAAAGCTCCTAACAGGAATTTCTTTTTGCCCCCTTAAGGCCTTGAATGGCAGGAAAACTTAATATTAGTTCCTCTGTAAACTTGAGGAAAGACAGAGCTTGGGGAGGTGGCCCAGCATCCTTATCTCCCTTGTTTGGAGCACAGGGTCTGTGAAATGCATTGCACTGGACAGAAGTGGTCTCTCAGGGCAGAAGGCTAGGATGAAAACTGCCCAATAATTCTGGCCTTTGTTCTCAATCTATCACTGGAGTCCAAGGGAAGCATTCAGCAAGCTTGTAAAGTTACCAGTATGAAGGGAAACAACATGGACCACAAACCATGCATTCAACCCAGCCCATACAGGACTTCCTTTCAGTTACCGCTCACACAAAGCCACAGGAGCCTGCTTCTCCTTTCAAATTCCTCTGGTCAATGTAGGGCGTTGGACTGATGACTCTAAATGTAATATACTCCAGTAGGAATGGAGACTACTGTCCTCTAAGCAACAATACAGTCTGACTTGCCCAAAGCAGACACATGCAGCATTTTCACTCTTTCCACCTTTAACAATTTAAATAAAAGGATTTCAATTTTTCTTCTGTCTCACTAATTGATTTTGCTTTAGAATCCTTTCCCAGTCATTCATTAGACTATGGTATTTTATTTGAACGCTTTATTAAACTAACACATGAGTCTGTACCAGTTCCATATTGTGATGTAGTGGCCCAAATCATCAGAGCATATCTTCCAATTATGTGTGGTAGATGTAAAATCATCACTATGCAACTTAGAGTTGCTTCAAAAGGAAGACTATTTAATGTTACACTGAAATGCACTCCTATGTCGGGTTGCACTTCTGAAATAGTTTGCATTTCTATGATTGCCAAGTGCTTTAATTGTGTCCAATGACTGAGCTAAAATTAGAATGCCGATTTATTTCCAGTGTGCCTACTCATCCTATCGTCTCTCGCCTTCTCCTTCCTTCTTTCTCTCTCCCTGCTCCCTTCCTCATTTGCTTAAACTGCCCTGGGCCCGTGGTCCCCAAACCCACAGCAAAGACTCTGGAGCATACTGACAGACCCTGAGCAAAATAAGCATAAAATTTCAAAAAAAATGCACACCACCTCCACACTGTTATTTCAAATGTCACTTTTCACACTTCCTTCCCATCTCCCCTTTCCGTATCCTTTCCACCTCTCTCACTGTGTTTCTTGTTTATCTTTAACCTTTCTTCTCTTAACTCCCAGGTTAAAAACAACCATGCATTTCTTTGCAGCTCCTTCCACCAAGAAGGGGAGTGCATTTCCTGACCCTTGTGACTTCCAGAGGAAACAATTTCTGTGATTTCCAAGAAGCCCCAATTATCACCTTTTAGGAGTTATCCCAAAATTATTATGTTCTGAAGAAGTTTTGCTTGGGTTTCCTGAAGCCGGAAGACAGCTTGCAGAGAGGACGTGCCATGGGAGCTAATGCACCTGCTGAAGCATCTTCATGGGACAGCCCAAGCACAACCAGCAGAACCAACACACCACTCACAAAATCTCCAGTAGCAAGTTGTTTTTAAGCCAGTCAATGTGGGAGCAGTCTCATTAAAAAAGGTACCGGGGACGGCGCCATGGCTCAATAGGCTAATCCTCTGCCTAGCGGCGCCGGCACACCGGGTTCTAGTCCTGGTCAGGGCGCCGGATTCTGTCCCGGTTGCCCCTCTTCCAGGCCAGCTCTCTGCTGTGGCCCAGGAGTGCAGTGGAGGATGGCCCAGGTACTTGGGCCCTGCACCTGCAAGGGAGACCAAGAGAAGCACCTGGCTCCTGGCTTCGGATCAGCGCGGTGTGCCGGCCGCAGCACGCCTTCCGCAGCTGCCAGTAGAGGGTGAACCAATGGAAAAAGGAAGACCTTTCTCCCTGTCTCCCTCACTGTCCACTCTGCATGTAAAAAATAAAAATAAAAAAATTTTTTTAAAAAAAAGGTACCAGGGCCGGTACTGTGGCGTATTAGATGATGTCGCCGCCTGCAGTGCCAGCGTCCCATGTGGGCACCGGTTAGAATCCTGGCTGCTCCACTTCCTTTCCAGCTCTCTGCCACGGCCTGGGAAAGCAGTGGAGGATAGTCCCAGCCCTTGGGTCCCTGCGCCCGCATGGGAGACCCAGAGGAGGCCCTGGCTCCTGACTGGCACAGCTCCGGCCATTGTGCCCAGTTGGGGAGAGAACCAGCAGATTGAAGACTCTCTCTCTCTGCCTCTCCTTCTCTCTCTGTGTAACTCTGACTTTCAATTAAAATAAATAAAACCTTTAAAAAAAAAAAGTACAGCTGATACACTCCATTTACAGTCTCTCATTTTTTCAGTCCTCTTGTTTCAAGTTTAAACTGTCTTGTGCTACCAATGCTACAAACATGTGTCTACTCCCTGGATTCATATTTTCTTGTGTTTGGTAAGTCATTTTGTTTTAGTGAATAACACATAACCATAAACCCAGTAATTCATTCCATTTATATTAAACACAGTAAATTGAAAAAAAGTATTAAAATGAAAAATATCCATTTCTCCATTTATAGATAAGAATCAAAACAGTGAAGTGGCAATGAGTGTTCGCCTGTGTGTGCACACACCCATATGTTTTTAATATAATTAGAAAGATGCTGAACTCAAAGTCCTAGCTGTGGGGGAGATGTGTTGTCCCTCAAGGATGGGTAAGTCAAGCAGTGGACAGTCAATAACAACCATATCCTTCCTATTTCCTGGAAGACACACAGAAGGACAACATGACTTGCTAAAATGGGGAAATCATATCAAATCAGTCAGTAGCAGAAGCTAGCACTAGGCCTGGCTGTTAAGATGCCCATGTCCCACATACGAGTATGTGAGTTAAGACTAGGCTCTGTCCCCCAACTCCAGCTTCCCTGCTAATAATGCAGACAGGGGAGCGGTGGTGATGCTTCAAGTTCTGGGGATCTTGCCACCCATGGCCGAGACCTTGGTCCAGTTCTCAGCTCCTGGATTCTGCCCAGTACACTGGTTCAGACCACTCTGCCATTTAGGGAGCGAATGAATGCGTGATGGGCAAAGGGGGTGGGGTGGGCAGCAAGCACATGTAGCCACACTCTCTCTCCCACTTCCTGTGTCTCTCAAGTAAGAAATGTGAAAAAAAAAATTACAAATATTCAAGGGCACAAAGCTCAGGTAACACACAACATTCTCACAGGCTTACAGAGAAGCTGTGAAATCGGCGCAGTGGGGGCCAGTGCAGTAGCACAGTGGGCTCAGCCACCACTTGCAGTGCTACATGCCATGAGCATCAATTCCAGTCCCTACTGCTCCACTTCTGATCCAGCTCCCTGACAATGCCCCTGGTAAAGCAGAAGGTGCCCCAGGTACTTGGACCCTTACATGCGTTTTGGATGCAGGTGGAGTTCCAGAATCCTGTCTTCAGTCATTTTGGGTGTGAACCAGTATATGGACAATTGCTCATTCTTACCCCACTCCTCCTCCTTCTCCCCTCCCTCCCTCTCTGTAACCCTGCCTTTGTAGAACATAGCCCAGGGATATGGTCCCCTGCCACCCACATGGGCGATCTTGGGTTTTGTCCCAGGCTTCTGGCTTTGGTCTGGCTCAGCAGCCAAGCATAGCCATTTAGGAAGCAAGCCAGAGGATGGGAGTTCGCTTTGTCTATCCTCCCTTTGTAATGCTGCTTTTCAAAAAAAAAAAAAAATCTTGCATCAAATAAAAAAGTTACAATGAAAGAAATCAACTCTCAGAATTACCAAAAATTACTATACTGTGTGTTCTGAATGAAGCTTGGGGAAAAACTCACAAAATGGCAATCAAGTATGCCCTTCACACACATAAAAAAAGAATTTACAGTAGGTTCTCACAGTAAGTTCTCAAAATCTATTTTCACTTATTATACGATATCTATGTATCTCACACGTACTGCCCACAGCAACCTAGCATCTTTTCCATCTCTCCTCAGTTTCTTCAACTTTCTCCTTCCCTGTTCTGGCCTAAACATACCCAGCTCAAACAGCTCTGCTGACCACCAGCCACGTCTCTTCTTTTATAGTGTTGTTTCACAAAGGCCATCTCTACATGCTGTCCCTAATGGTACCTCCCCTCCCAAGTTAGTGTCTCACATATGGGCATTGCCTAAATCATTAACTGATATTCTTATACCTTCCTCTGTTGACTTATTTTCCCCAATTAAATTATGCATACTATGAAATCAAGGACCTTCCTTCTCATGCTCACTATTTTGTCTTCAGCAACTAGAATACACACATTTTTTAAAATGCACTTGACTAATCAAACAGCCAAGAAGTATAGAGCCAACCACCTAGCAAAGTTCCAACACTTGATCTCATGTAGGATCTTCCTGCCACAGAACACAATTTGGGGTTTCCTCCCTTTCCTTTTCTATCAAAACCAGTACTCAGAAAAGGTGGCCTTGATATAGGGTTAATGAAATAATTTTTAAATGGCAACTACTGAAGGGAACATAATTTAATCCAAAAGCTAAATATGTATTCTCTTATGATTAAAATGCATTTTACTACTCACTTCACCAGGGCTTGACATTTCTGCCCCTCACCATGAATAGAAGTAACTGAGACCAGGCAGTGTATAGCAATCCAGGAACCTCAGCCTCCAGCTAAATGCGTACACCTGAGGCTAAATACTAAAGGTACTGTTTGCCTTGTGTCAGCAGATCCACCCACACCACTTTGAAAATGCACCACCCTTCCCCACAGCGCACAGTACATTTATAAAGATGTATGATATGATTTGTTTCCCACTGGGAAGAAATGGGTTGTAGGACAAAAAGAGCTGCTGTGAGTCAGAAGGCATGCATCTCGTACAAAACTGAAATCCTCGCTCCATGAACCACAGAGAATTTAAGAGAAGAAAAAATTCAGTTTTCCCAACCACTTAAATCTGGCATTTCATTAGCAGTTTAATCATAGTAAAAAATGTCTTATAACACTATGATACTTGAGCAGGAAAAAACTCTGCATGCACTAATGTATTTGAATTATAAATTTTAATTGATATGGGAAGAGTAGGAGCTATTAAATTTTAGGATGTTTGTGTTACTATTTGCTCAAGATTACTTTGGTAATGAATAGCGAGAGTTATATTATCCCTTAAGATGTTTTATCATAAATGTATGTCCAAGGAAACTAACATTTCCTATTACAATCTATATTTCAGTAGAAAATGAGCTGTTTGATATCTCCAGATATACTCCATTTCTGAATTTGTTTACCTTCTCTACACCCCTATGATCGCGATCAGAAAGGCAAAAAGAACAGAGTCCCTGTATATGTAGACAGGCATTTCAGTGTCATTTGTAGTGAAACACTACAGGTACCCTATTAACCTTCATCCACTTATTTTTCACCTTTTTCCATTTTTACTGCATCTAAGAGGAAAAAGCCTTAAGGTATTTCATTTACAATATATTAACAAGACCACTGCCCAGACAAGATAAAAATTGAAAGACAATCATCGATGCGTTTAATTCTAAGACAAACATGTCTAAGGAGAAAATGTTTCCTTTCATTATATTATGGCACTGCAAACACCAGTGGCAGTGGTTTGGTCCATAACAGAGAATTCAAGGACCATAATGGGGAGAACAAAGAGGGCAGGGGGTCCTTTTAAAGCCACAGCCTAGCAAGATCATGAAGACCAATGGGCAAAGCAGGAAGGGCCTTGCTTCCACACTAAGTGCTTCTGACTTCATCACGCAGGCCAGAGGGAACACAGGATTTGTATTTGAGAAGACTAGTTAATAAGCCAACTTAATTCAGTATGTTCAAATAAGTAGTCAATACCTATTCAATTACTTAAAACAGGTTAATGGTTTTGTGCTTGTAAGAAATAGCCTCATATGCCCCCATGGGAAAACTGTGTTTATAATGTGTTATCAAATACCACACCAAGACTTTGGGTTGCATCAGTTGCCACATTTCTTTTTCTCATATACTTACAGAATTGAATGCTGTTAACATGCTACTGTCTAAATTACTGCAAGTTTCTTTTACAATTCCACAACCACAAAACACTGGTAATGATCTGAGTCTATGAAAATCCTACAGAATACATGTTTTCATGTACATTTGTCATTAACTACAGGTCATGGTGGGAAAAGCTCACCGACTGGTGCACAGAATGTGTCACCGTCCATACACCCCAGCTTAGGAATGGCCAACAGGCACTTCTAGTTGCCAGTAAGGTGGGGTCTAGTTTTTCTAAACCTCCTCCACATTCTTCTGAACAGAACTGTGAGAAACAAACCATACCAATTGCATAACATGTTCTAAAGAGAGCAGAAAGGCAAGTTATATAGTCACATTCCTGTGTATATCCTACAAAATCCATACATTTTCCTTCTAAAAAGACTTATTTGAAAGGCAGAGAGAAAGGGAACCGCCATCTGCTGGATTACTCTCCAAATGGTCACAACAGCCATGTCTAGACCAGGTAGAAGCCAGGAACCCCATCCAAGTCTCCCCTCTGGGTAGCAGGATCCCAAGCACTTGCGCCATCTTTCACTACCTTCCCAGATGCATTAAAAGGATGCTGGATTGGAAGGACAGCAATTGGGTTTCACTCCATGTGGGCTGCCACCTTTCCAAATGACAGGTTAACCTGCTACATCACAAGGCTGGTCCCCAAGTCCATTCTTTCTTGCATAAAATATTTGAAAACACACAATGTTCGAGATAAAATGTAAAGCATCATACACAGTAAACAGAACACAGAAAAACTGTTTGCTCTCATGGGGCTTAGATAAGTGGGAAATGGAGAGAAAATTATTTTAAGGGCTAATATCTATCAGACACAGATAAATAAACAAAGTGGGAAGCACAGTTGACTATTACTTTGGGTTTGGGTATTTGCTATGGTGGTAAAGGCACCATCTGAGATGCCTGCAACCCTTCATTAGAGTGCCTGGCTCTTCTTCCAAGCCCAGCCTCCTGGTAATAACCACTGTGGGAGGCTTTAAGTGATTATCCAACTAACTGGGTCCCCATCACCCTCCTTGAAACCCAGATTGAGTTTCCAGCTCTTGGCTTTGGCCTAGCTCAGCTGCGTGGCCATTGCTGTACTTGGAGAGCAAATCAGCAGAGAGATCCGTTTCTCTTCCTTTCAAATTAAATGAAATAAGTGTCTTTTTTGAAACATAGGATGCTACACTGGTGTGAGTGGACGGACTTTCATTTTCAAAGAGAGCAGTCAGGAAGTATCATCATGTTCAGCCTCGAATAACTCAGCAATGATGCTATCAGGGAAGGGTATTTCAAACAAAATGAATGGAAGGTGTGAAAGCTGTGATGTGGGCAAATACATATCCGTACATGGAGAACAACGGCAGTAAATCCAGATGGCTACAGCACCAGGAAACAGTCATCGAAATGGCAAGTTTAGAGAGGAACAGAGGCCACATCATGTCAGACTTAAAAACCCACTGTGAGGATTTATGGCTGTTCCCTCAGGTGAGATAGGAAGTCATTGAAAAGTTCTAAGCAGGAAAAAGTCAGCCAACGTAAAATTTTAAAAGAATCACTCCAATTGATGTACTGAAAATAGACTGGAGGGACACAAGGACAGAAGCAGGAGACTAGTTTAGGAATGAGTATGATTCAGGTGATGAAATAAGACTTTGATGAGGGTGGTAGCTGGGAAAATGGGTTCTGGATTTAAATACAGCGACTCTCGCAAACTGGAAATAGGTCTGATGAGGAAAATAAGCAATCAAGGTTTCTGCCATGAGCAACTTCAAGAATCAAGCTGCCATCTACTAAGAAGAGAACTAAGTGTACAAGTCCAATGAGGAAAAAGCAAACATTCGGTTTCAATGTTAAGTTTGAAATGTCTCAAATCTCAGGTGCTTGGAAACCCATGTGCCCCACAACGCAAGTGAAGAAACAGTTATCTGAGATGTACTGAAAATACACATGAAGTGTATCAGCCAACAGCACTGCCTATCCCATTAAAAAAAAAAAAAAAAGAAAGAAACGCATCATGGGGGAATCAACAGCACAGTGATTGATCTTTGTGGTGCTACACTTTCCCCATAAGAGACGTGCCATAGTCTACTACTTCCTACAAGTGAAAGGACATATTTAGTGAGGTACAGAGAGCATGCAACTATCCAAAAAAAAGAGTTAGTAAGGGTAAGTAAGAAAGAAAACATGATTTGGGCATTCTGAGCATAATATTTAGAAGGAACACACTCAGTCTCTTATTTGAAAATACTTCAAGTTTCCAAATGAATATTTAACCCAAGAAATATGGTTCTCCTAACTTATACCCTAACACTATTTTATCATAGCACACATCACATTCTATCTTATATGTTGAGTCCCCTGAGATATTGCTGGTTTGTTTCCAGACCACCATAATACAGCACTTATCATACTAAAACAAGTCACATAATCTTTGTAGTTTCCCGGTACATATTCGTCTTGTTTACACTATTCCATAATATTTGTGTAACATGTTATGTCTAAAAATGTGTATGCTTTAATTTATAAATAATTTATGGATAAAACATACTATTAATCATCTGAAGTATTGGGAAAATGGCATTAACAGACATGCTTGATGCAGGGTTTCTACAAATCTTCCATTCGTGATAAACACAGCATCTGTGAAACAATATACGAGAGTGAAATAACACAATGTATGTCTGAATGTTTACATAGTTGTCCTTTAGTGTTTTTTATTTATTTCAGTATAGAGAGAGATCATCCACATGTGGCTCACTACTCAAATGCTCCAAGCAACTGGGGCTGTTCCAGACCAAACCCAGAAAACTCAATCAATGACAGAGAGGGACTCATCCACTTCAGCTATCACTTGCTACCTCCAGGGTAGGTGTGAGCAGGAAGGTAGATCAGAAACAGAGCCAAAACTCCCTCAAATCCAGGGGACTCAATCATTTCAGGTAGCAGTTTACCCACTGTGTGTATTCCCCATCACACATCTAGCTTCTGCATTTTTATTAAATGTCACTGTCTTGGGGCCAGCACTGTGGCAGAGCAGGTAAAGCCGCCACCTGCAGTGCCAGCATCCCATATAGGCACTGGTTCAAGTCCCGGCTGCTCCACCTGCTCCACTTCCAATCCAGCTCTCTGCTATGGCCTGGGAAGGCAGAAGATGGCCCACGTCTTTGGGCCCCTGCACACACGTGGGAGACCCAGAAGAAACTCCTGGCTTCAGATGGGCACAGCTTTGGCCATTGAGCTGTCTGGGGAGTGAACCTGCAGATGGAAGGCCCCCTCCCCTTGCTCTCACTCTCTAACTCTTTTAAATCAATAAATAAATCTTTAAAAAAAAAGTCACTTGGTTACATGAAGTGTCACACTCAGTAGGTGCAGGATAAAGACTAACTGCATAGAACTAGTGTAAGCATCTTAGGAAGCTACATACACTCACATAAAGACCACAAATGTGAAGTAACTCTACTTGTTATACCACACTTTAAAATTAAAGTATTTATCATACAGAACCTTCAACAACAAAAAATAGCAGCATTTAACTATATTAAGCTGCTTAATCTTCTAGATGCTTACTCCTAACTTCTGGCAAATGCATTTAAAACTATTTGAATTTCAAAGTGCATTGTCTTTAAGTTTCTTGAACATGATTTACAATTTTTTTTCACCATAGGCTCTAAATTATTTAGGTATACTTCTATTTGAAAAGTATTAACCTCCTCCAACTAATGTGCTATTGTTGGTGCTAAATACAATTTGTAGTTTTTCTCCCCACCCCACTCCCCACATAAAGTGCCAAAGCAGCATTTCCACGGGTGTTATAGCCCACAACTGTGCCTTATCCTAGTCTATCTCCATTGGTAAAAATATACAAATGAAAATTCTCAAGTAGCTTAAAATATGGAGCTGAGTGATGACTTATCAGGTAAATATCCTCCAGAATTCTAAACCAACTTGATCGTATTTAAAAGTAGACCCAATTTTTCTGTGGATCTAAGCTGTCACATCCCAGACTCAATACTTCAGCATCCTAAAGACCTACTGATAACTGTATTTTCTATTCCTTGTTGCCTAGCAATGAAACTGAAGTCAGGGTAGACTCTGACAGCCATTCATTTTGAGCTTTGTGCACCTTCCATACACCAGCTACTGTTCTGATTGCTAGAGATTTCTTAACAGTTTTTTACACCAGCTCTGAAGTAACTACCTATTTTCCTTAAAAGTTAACTGAGGACTTCAGGAGTACAAATAACTCTCCTAGTGCCCACTCAACCAGCAAGTCCAAGAATCACGCCAAATTTCTGATTCTACAGTCTCTGTTTTTTGTTAGATGGTAAATGGTCTAAAGCATTTACTTTTCCATCTTCATCTATTAACAGAGTCTGAAAGCAAAGAAACAAATCAAGCTGCATGGTGTAATTTTAGGTACTCACTGGAAGACAGAATTCACATTCTGTTAAACAAGTACTGAATTCACACTCCACAAACATCATTCATTACACATGTATACACAGACACATGTACGCATGCATATGCACACACACACACAGACCTCAAAAACAAATCCTGACTTGCTACAATGTTCTTTATTATGAACAAGGGATTTGTTGCTGTATCAGAAGGTCTAGCAGCACTCAACCCAGTCTACCTATAGAATTACATACTATCCTTTAACACACTCACATGTAATTTTCCTGATTTGCTTTGTGAATAAAACCCCTCTGTCACATCAAGATTTATTCTTCAAAATAACAATTTTCCTCACTTGCACAAGATTTCATTAGTTTTTCACATACGAGAAACTTACATGAGAAAGCACTAATACTTAAGCTTTTTAAGAAATATTTCAATTTCTTTCAATAACATTACTATATTTAAAATATTTTTGCCATTTTTGAGTTGTGCTAAATACAAATTCTATTGGAGGAACTGACAGAAAAATTGGTGAGATATGGAAGTTTATTTACTTCATTTAGATTTAATAGAAAACATCTTCCATATAAAAAGTTAAATCTGCATAGAGAGCTGTTATTTATCATTTAAATCATTGTTTACCCAAAGATGGATTCCACTCTGGTTTATCAAACAGAAAGTTAACAGCAAATACAAGCCAGTGTGAGGGGACTGCAAAAACTTTGTGGAAAATGAATTAAGATAAATTCGAGTGAAAAAGAAATGTAAAATCTATACCTACTTGTTTAATATTTTCAGTGGACCTTAAAGTGCCTATTATTCATTTATTTTCATATACACTGTGCTTTCAGAGTAATTTTAAGTTAATTCTAATACAGTATTCTTTCATGAATGCATATTAGAAGACTTCACCATTGAGTGATCTTTAGAAATAGTAAAAGGTTAAAAAAAATCATCTTCCTGACTTAGAACACTCCAGTAGGACAAGGATCTTAAATGCCACCTGATCAGTAAAAGCTTCTACCAATTCCTATTTTACTTAAATAAAGAAAAGGAATTTAGGAAGCATAGCAATTTGCTCATGTATCGCATATTCCACATCAAAGATGCTCAGTGCATGGCTCAAAGGGTTGGCAATGATATGGACCCTCTGTATCTTTGTTCTGTCTTTTTTTGCAGTGTTGTGCCAACAACAGTATGCACTTCAAGTGAGGTTTGTATTTTAAAAGATTGTATCTGTGAAGGATGTATCCCCAGATTTGGTACACAGTGAGTGTTCTAAAGGTTTAGCTTCATGTTTATTAAAGATAGTCATGACGAAGGAGATTCCACAATGATTAGGTGCTAGTTAATAATTTTGGTTGGGAAGAATAATTAAGTTAAAACAAGTGATAAGCATCATCCATCCTCCTTGGGTGGTATCATTCTTCTTTATCTTTAGATTCTTTCTCATACATACACAGTCATCTGGCATTGTGGCACAGTGGGTTAAGCCACCGCTTAGGACACCAGCATCCCATATCAGAGCACAAGTTCCTGCTCCTGGGATGGCAGCAAATTATGGCCCAAGCATTGTGGCCCCTGACAACAACGGGGAGACCCAAAGGGAGATCCTGGCTTTTGAGTGGCCAAGTGCTAGGCATTGCCGCCAGTTGGGGAGTGAACAAGCAGATGAACGCTCTGTCTCTCCCTCTCCCAGTCACTGTCTTTCAAATAAATAAAAACGACCTTTGTAAGAAAAGATATGTGGCCATTGAAAAGAGCACATTCAGGTGCCTTGATGTTCTGAGCAAGTGATGCTGGATTAATATAAATTGGTACCATTTAGAATACTGAAAATTACATTTGATTTTGTGGTACTCAATTCCTACCAAAATAACTATGTTATAATAACGTACATTTACTAAAAATGAGTGTAGCATTTCAAGTTCATAAACATTTTAAGGACAATTTCAATTATTCCAATCAAAGGCTATATTAAGTATTGAGGGACAGAAAGACATCATCCTTATGTGTATGACTGTAGCACAAGATAATCTACTACACCATAAAATGCAGCCTTGGGTAGTTATGGAATGTAAGGTATTTAAGTCTATGCTAGGCAAAATCATCAATGAGTCTTTCCAATTTCTAATCCAATTCTCAATAGGAGATATTTACAAGGGCTGTTGTGGGACAAGATCATTTGGCAAGAGAAGCAAAGAGTGCAAACGTATTTTGAAAAAGCTACCCCAGAAGAGTCTAATGAACAGTCTGGAAGAATCCATCTTGTTTCTCACTAGGTTAGGTGGGAACTAGTAGATTTCAAAGGAGTTTAACAATAACCTCATTTCCCATCTGAGTGGCAAACTGAGAACCAAGACTAGAACCCCATTTTTACTGCTAATAAAGCTGCAATTGTAAAGATATGGCTATTATCTGCAAGCAACCAGATTCCTGATTCTCATTTCGTAATGGAAATGGACTGACTCTGTCCAGTCAGCACTGACACGATCTTACCCAGAGTTCTTTAAGCAGAGTCCATACATAGGGCTGGAAAGACCTGTAAGAGCAGACCTTGTTCCTCTTTCCAGTCTCTGGGTCAGGGATCAGTGGGAGTCAGAGGCAATGGGAAGAATGATCAGGACCACCAAAACCTTAGCATGGAAGGTCAATAAGCATGATGCATCTCAATGCTGTGACAAATATATACTTCAACCTGAGTAAAGCAGCTTTACTGTCAGATGTGACAGAACCATCAAGGTCAATGGCTATACATTGTCTGCTCCTCCTCCGATAGGCTGCTAAAATGCCAACTATCTTGTTCCTGGCAGTTAGCTCTGAATTAGCCAATTAGAGGCTTTATTTTAGTGGAGTCAGTTTATGCATTTCTATTATTCATATAATTTATGAGATAATAGATGATCTATTATCATTCTGGGTACTGGGCTAATATGATTATAAAAGACCTAAGTTTTATGTCACTATTAAATTCTGCCTCCTCTTTACTCACCTGCCTGTATATTTTGAGGCAGACACTTTAACTCAGAAGCCTTTTTCTTGAGGCACATCTGGGTTTCCATATACTCTTCTCCAGGCTGCTGCTGCTAGTTACTGTTCTGCCTCAAGCACAATATAATGGGCCAAGTGGCAACTTCTGTTACTTTAGAGGTTGTCACACAAATATAATAACTGAAATCCTACCAAATTTTAATAATTACAACTACAGCATAAAAATTTTAACTACAGCATAAAATACAGTATTTTTTAGAGCATGGACTATTAACATTTTTCATATTTGTGCAGGTTTATATACATCTTATGAAAACAAGAAGTATTTATTCCAAACAAAAGTCTTGAAAATATGACCTATCTTTTACAAGTACACTGTCCACTAGGAAGTCACAAATCACATGTGATGATTCCAATTTAAATTAAAATCAAGTAAATTAAATTTTCAATTCCTGATTCTTACTAGCCTCATTTCAAGCACTCAAAAACAATGTTTTTATCCACCTCCCTATTGGACAGCAAAAATACACAGCACATCTATCATCCAAGTAAGTTCTACTGGGCAGCACCAATTCCACAGCATCACTGTTGGGAGAACCTAAAGAAAAGACTTCAATAGATTCAACTCATGCCTCCAAATGACCCAGCAGGCTATCTAGTGAAGAATGGATATAACTACTTAACTGGTGAATAAACCATTTCTAAGATAAGTCTTATGAGTTTTATCTAAATGAACATCGGTGAGCTTACAAGCTGCTATTACGCAAGTCTTAAGAAATGAGTTTCTGTACTAAGACTATCAGCTTGGACAGCTCTTAAATCTCATATGTATTTATTTCTTTGTTAACTCTCAATTTCTTTATGGGTGATTTGGAAAAAATGTGGAAGTTACCTGCTTGCTTGGTACAAAGTAACTCACTTTGATTCTTTCACCAGATACGTATTATGTTTTCATATAATATCTGTGCACCAAATACTAAACATTTATAGGGAGAGACAGACTGAAGAAGAAAAATGACAGTAAGGAGATGAGTAATTTTATAATTCAGTATATACAAATAAGTGGATCAGTTTAGGATTTATATCCAAATTCCAGCAGTTAGCCCAGAAGGACACTCATTGTATAACATTTAATATACTTGAATCTGGGATTCTAAATTCAGTGTATGATTCATTAGCCTTTCTGCTTCTTTGCTAAACTCTACTAGTCTGTAATGGGAGTAAAGATGGCAAAAATCAGAACAATGCTGACACAGACTATAACTGTCTATTTTCAAAATGTAGTCACACACACACACACACCATACTAGTTTGGGGAAGTTTCTTCATATCAGAGTGCTCCACTAATGAATTCTATCAAAATACTTCTTAAATCTCATTACAACATCCACAAAATAATGGGAATCCATTTTTGTGGCCTCCACAGACAAAAAAATTCAACATGAAAGATAAATGAATTCTACAAAAGTTAGTGGGCATTCCCGGCACTGTACTTTTATGTATGTTGCCCTGGTTCTTTGCCAAGTGTCCATTTCTAGACCCCTCACTATCAAAAACCCACCCATTCATCCATGACTACGTGGATGCCAATTATAATGTCACCCATGTGACCTATGCTTTCTCAAGACTCTAAAACTCACCATTCCTACCCTTCTTGCTCAATATATGCTCCAGATCTGTTACAAGCGGGCACTCTATCTTGTTCAATTTTGTAGTCTTTCTGAATGCCTGATGCAATATGCTATTTCTTCTACCAGGTTTCTTCTCTTATTTGCTTTGCTCCAACTGCTATTCTACCACTTTTAAGTCACAAAATCTAAAACATCCTTATATTCAGAATAAGATCCAAATTAGGCTGAGAAAAAGTTAAGCATGATGAAGCAAAGTAACAGAGTTTGGATTCAACCAGACTTGAGCTCAAATTCCAGGACTTAATCTTAGTGGGCTTTGAAGATTTCCAAACTTTCTATTGATAGCACTCAGAGAAGAGCCACCTGTCTGAAGCACACTGAAAGAATGGTGCCAGACGTGGTCCAGACAGGGGCTCTCATGTCCTCAGTGAGAAGAACAAAAACACTGCAGTATCCTTACAGTAAATACTATACTGCTTTTCATACATGTATATATTAGCATCTCAATTTTTTTCTATATAGAACTATCTCCACACATCTGTTGATAGGACAAGAATCAATGCATGTAAAAACTGTAGGACCGTGTTAGATACTAAGTAGACACTGTATAACAAAATTGTCATAGTTTATAAGCTGCATCAATATCACTATGAGAAATAATGTAAACAGAGGATTAGCTGACAAATGTATTTGATGAGTATCCACCCTTTTTTCTTTTTATAAATTTAACATATACAAATTAAATGTATTTACTATATACAGATTTAGGAAGTGATTTTCCCCACCCTAACCTCCCTCATGTCCATACTCTGATTCCCCCCAATTTTTTTTTTTTTTGGACAGGCAGAGTTAGAGAGAGAGAGACAGAAAGGTCTTCCTTCCATTGGCTCACCCCCAAAATGGCCACTACGGCTGATGTGCTGCACCAATCCAAAGCCAGGAGCCACGTGCTTCCTCCTGGTCTCCCATGCGGGTGCAGGGCCCAAGTGCCTTCCCAGGCCACAGCACAGAGCTGGACTGGAAGAGGAACAACCGGGACTAGAACCCAGAGTACCGGTGCCGCAGGCAGAGGATTAGCCAAGGCACCGGCCAGATTCCCTCAATTTTTACAATGACTTACTTTCAGTTTAATTTATACGCTTAAGATTAACCCTACACTAAATCACAAGTTTAACAAATAGCATCAAGGAAAAAAAAATGTTCCTCAACAGTAGAGACAGTAAAATACTAACAATATTACAGGGAAACCAAAGGCTCTCAATCCACACACCAAAGGAAGGTAGAGGTAGCCATACATCAGGGGTTGTGTATCGCATCAGAATGCAGATGTAGGTAAGTAACAGACAAAACAAAATGCTGCCCAAATTTTGGATAGCAGAGATGAGATTTCTGAATGACTGAGCCTGCAAAACTCAACACAGTGCTACTAGCAGGCACATGAGATTTTTGCCGTCCCCATCTGTCAAGCCAAAAGGGACTACATTCCTTTTTCAAGCCTGGTACTGATCATTAAAAAGTCTGTGGGGTTTGTTTTCTCTGCTTCAACAAAGTCAGTCATCCGACTGCACACTGCTCACCACTCGGGCGATGTCTGAACAGGTTTTTAACACTGATCCTAAATGTGATTGCAATTTAACTTATTACTGGCGAGGCACAGCTGCTCCACTCTCCACAGTGGAGCCTGATGGACCCACAGATTGATCTGTTGCTGTCTTCATCACAGCACACAGCCACCCACTTCATTTCCAACAGCCCAAAGCTCCCATCACATCTCAGCCACAAAAAAAGGCCCTAACAGTCACAGAAGATGCGGGCTAGAGGTATACAGAATTCTTGGCTTAAGGCTGATATTTATGAAATCTGGAGTTGGAGACTTAATGATAATAATGTAGATCTAACAGTATACACATCAGGAAAACCAACATACACAATAGATGCCAAGTTTTAGCAATAGTTAAATCAGGAGCTAGGTGCTTCCTCCTGGTCTCCCAGGCAGGTGCAGGGCCCAAGCACTTGGGCCATCCTCCACTGCACTCCCGGGCCACAGCAGAGAGCTGGGCTGGAAGAGGAGCAACTGGGACAGAATCTGGCGCCCCAACTGGGACTAGAACCTGGGGTGCCGGCACTGCAGGCGGAGGATTAGCCAAGCGAGCCGCGGTGCCGGCCTAGCAATATAATGTTTTATTAAGACAGTCATCATCATTTGTTACTCAAGAGAATCAGTAACTCAGTCTTTTTCATTAGAGGCGTAACTATCAGTGAAGATGCTGTTCCCTATTCTGGGACGTAAGGAAGAAATTATATACATGTAGTGGACAATAACGTCATGTTACCAATATATAAAGGTGTCATTAGGAAACTCAGGGGGAATCTTTGCAGAATGACAATGATTCTTCTATTACATCAATGTGTCTCAGTTCTAACATTAAATATTTTCTACCAATATATCATACTGTGTCTGCACAGAGTATATGTCCATATCCAAAGATAAGCATTATGGATTTCACATCAATTTTTAAACACTTCAATTTGAACTCTAAATTCTTATAACAAGATCCAATTAACGAAAATGCACCTCATTAAATCACAGGTATACTGGGCATGCCTATGAAATCATTTTCTTCTTCAAATAAGAACATGAGAACATCACTGCTTCCTGCCTAATCATGCTATAAACTATACCTCAAAAATCAGTATATTTTTATTCTCAAATTATACTAGTAAAAGCATGACATCACAATGTTAAACAGTTAAATAAGAATCTGGTTGCTGTGTTATGGCCAAAAGGCAGGACAAAGCTTTCAGAGACGCATGGAACAATTAGTGGCAGTGTCTTCCAGTCTTCTGGAAAGCAAACCTGAGCATTTCCCAGGGTACAAGACTGAACGTTATGTTCACTGCGACTGGTCAGACTGGTTGAGGAACACCATCAGTCTAATCAGGGATGCATAAACCATCAGGCAAACTATCTTCTATGGGTCACCTGAAGTCCACTTACGATTGTCATTACTGAGCATCCCCAGCCCTGACAACTGGATTAGTCACTTACCTCTAGCATATCACAGTGCAACACGTATGTGAAGATTGCTACAATGGAACAGGCCCTCTGAAATTTGTCACCCTCCTTCTACTTGCTAAGCGCAATGATGTTTATGTGGGAATACGTACATTTGGCAGGATTGCCCCCACTCATTAAATCTTCATCCTATTTCCATTACCACTCACATTCTTGCTTATAATAATTTCATTATCCTTTCACTCAGTCTCAAGTCCTTTCAAATCCCTCAACTGCTTATTAAATACATTTAAGACCAATTTGCTAGAAATTACTTTTTTTTGTACTTTTCTCCTTACCCAAAAATTCATGAGAAATCCTGCCTACTCTGTAATAAATTCTTGCATGTTTTCCTGTAATTTTCTAAGCACCAAAGTACCAAATCAAATATTATCTATTGATACATATCAAAATATAGTCATCAGGACTGGACACGTGACTTGCTTTAGTCAATAAATTGAGAGCAGAAATGATATATTCCTTAAGAATCAACACATGTCTTGCTACAACCTAAGTGTTGGCATTCCTCACAAAAGGACGGACTAAGACATGTTTCAAACCAAGTCTGCTCTTTCTGCTTACTTACCAATGTGAAGAGGCCCTAGGACAGAGTCGCAGCTGAACCATGGCCAACAAATATTGTTGCATTACTTGCTTTTTAAATAGTCATTCTTGATATGCTTAGAAGAGTGACACTGCTTAATATGTATTACATCAAGTCAAAGAAAACAAGTAACAAGGTAACCTGAAGACAGCCACATTCGAAAGATTAAAAATGGGCAGAAGGTGAGAAAGGAGAATGGACGACATCATCTGTTTTTATTCAGTAAAAATTTACTGGATGGGCCGGCACCACAGCTCACTAGACTAATCTTCCGCCTGCGGTGCCGGCACCCCAGGTTCTAGTCCCGGTTGGGGCCGGATTCTGTCCCAGTTGCTCCTCTTCCAGTCCATCTCTCTGCTGTGGCCCAGGAGGGCAGTGGAGGATGGCCCAAGTGCTTGGGTCCTGCACCCGCATGGGAGACAAGAGGAAGCAGCTAGCTCCTGGCTACCGATCGGCGTGGTGCGCCAGCTGCAGCGCACCCGCCGTAGCGGCCATTTGGGGGGGTGAACCAATGGAAGGAAGACCTTTCTGTCTCTCTGTTTACCTCACTAACTCTGCCTGTCAAAAAAAAATTTACTGGACATGTAACTGAGTCAGAAAGTGATAAGCATTAAGGAAACAACTGCCACTGATGCAATTCTGCCTTTGCTGGCACACAGAAATAATGACAAGTAAAGCAGCAATGAGAAAGCTATGTGTCCTCTGATGTGGAGAAGTACAAGGACTGGAAATGCGAAGAGATCAGGGAAAACATCTTCAGGTTGCGGTTTAGGAATAGGGCAGCAGACAGATCAAGAGGAGCAATGTGGGCCAGCAGAGACAACGTCTGATTACAATTATCTCCCTGTGAAAACAGGTAAAGCCATCTGTTGCCAGGGAAAGGAGAGGGGGAGGAGACTGCAGGATAAAGCTGCTGTCTGGAAACTTCGGTGAGGTCTGTTGAAGCAATTTTCAAACTAGGCAGCTAAGCAGCTGCCTGGGGAATCAGTTTTCACAGCACTGTTGCTGTCTTACTGGAGAGCATGGTGTTGGAGTGGCAGAGTTCTTGGGAGCTGGACGATGTTCTACAGGGCCACTCAGACCATGAGCGGCAAGCAGATAGGTGGCTTGTGCCAGCCAACCTCCTGGTGCCAGATGGCTGCACTGAAGCCAAAAAGAATTAGAAATATGGCTAACAGCCAAGGTGTGGCCCTGAGCTACAGACCATAAAGTCTAAGGAACAAAATGAAGTGATGGTGGTGAGGGTGCTTCCACTTTAAGATTCCACAAAAACAGAGTTTGCAAGGCACTAATGACGTTACTGCATTTTTTTTTTTTTTAGTTTTAAGTCACTCATACTATGAGGTATTACTGAGAACCCTTGCTCTCTATGAACTGTCAAAGTGATCCAGTTATTTGCATACCACTTCTTTTTCTTTCAAATGTTCTCCCAGTTATTTAAAATGCTTCATTTAACTGCAATTACCATTCTGTGTTATGGAAAACCACTATTATTACTATCACTTTATATTTGAAACAATACAGGTTTTTGGAAAATTTTCAAAATTGCCTCTAAGACCCCAAGGTGAGTTTGTGATAGATGATAACCAGAAAGTAATTGTTACTTCACTGATGTATGCCTCTTAAGCAATCAGTGCAGAACATTCAAAGATTATCCTCGTGGCAATACTCTCTCTATACTGAAGTCTCCCGTCATTTCAAATTCTTTGGTTTGATTCACAAACCCTAGGCAGTAACTGATTTTTGGTCATCTCAGGCAGCAATGTGTCCATCCACGCTAAATCCTCAGGTTTACTTATGTCAGCCTTGATGTACCCTTTCTGAGCCCTCGATTTCCCATTTAACGTCTACCAATGATATCAATTTTAATTCAATTATTACAAACAGTAATTTTAAAGGAGACATTTACAGTCTCAGAAGGTGCAAAGTCTTTGCTCCTTTTGAGAAGTCCTTTCATTTCTACTTGATAGAAAAATCTATATATTTTACCAAATTATGAGGATACAAATAGAGCAAAGGGGTTGGTTCTAGGACCTGCAAATAAATCATTATTCTTATATCCAATCAATTAAGAAACAAAAGAAAAGCCTCCAGGCTAACAGAGGTGGTAAACAATTTTCTTATGTGCTTCTAATTTTAAATTAAAATTGAGGTCATATTGAACTCGTGGAAGTCAAAACCAATTTAGTTCCTTTGATCTCAACCTAGGGAAACATACACTTCTACTCATTCTCTCTGTACCAAATAAATAATTTTCAGATAAAATAAAGACTGGGCCACACAGAAATAAGGGAGTTGTATGGCAAGCACCCTGTATGAATAATTTTGTACAGTTTTATTTTTGCCATAAAAGATTTCTGTTAGAATAATAATTAAATGAAACCTTCATTTAGACCCAGTTTAACCACTAACTTGACATCTGAAATCCTACATATGCCTCACACTTGCACTGTTTCTAAGCCTCTTGTCTTCAGGTGAATTTACCTGCACGGATTCACTCACCACCATCAGAATTAAGCGTCTTGCCCCAGATCGTGTAACTAGTAAGCAACAGTTGTTAACAGCTGGGTAAGCGTAAGCCCTGACTCAGCTCCCTCATTTTCCACTAACAGGTTACAATATGGTCACTTGCATAATTGGTCTTTATTCAACCTGGAGTGATTTCTTTCTAAGCACAATAACTATATCAAACTTCAATCAAGTTTATCATTTGATGACCCTAAACCACACATACACAAAAGATTTCACTAAGCTTCAGAAGATTATTTGCTGCATTAAAAGACTACTTACGGCCGGCATCATGGCTCAATAGGCTAATCCTCCGCCTTGCGGCACCGGCATCCTGGGCTCTAGTCCCAGTCGGGGCGCTGGATTCTGTCCTGGTTGCTCCTCTTCCAGGCCAGCTCTCTGCTGTGGCCCGGGAAGGCAGTGGAGGATGGCCCAAGTGCTTGGGCCCTGCACCCCATGGGAGACCAGGGGAAGTACCTGGCTCCTGCCTTTGGATCAGCATGGTGCGCTGGCCGCAGCGCACTGGCCGCGGCGGCCATTAGAGGGTGAACCAACGGCAAAAGAAGACCTTTCTCTCTGTCTCTCTCTCTCACTGTCCACTCTGCCTGTCAAAAAAAAAAAAAAAAAAAGAAAAAAAAGAAAAAGAAACGACTACTTAACAATGCTGTTCTGAGTCTTGAACTAAAGCCTACTCCTCTCAGTCACATAGCAAAGAGCACGATTACAAAAGTTTATACATTCAGTTCTTAAATAGGGTAACTGTGGTTGCCAACTATCAAAATTGCTCAGTGACTTTTGATTAAATACAAATGGTAATTGAAAAAATTATTCTAAAAGCAGGCACTGTGGTCTCTCACCTGGCTTCCTCAGAGAGTCTGAAGGCGGCTTGGTGCATGGATAGCTTCTTCAAACTGGGGTTTCTGTGGGCAGGTGATCAGCAGAGCATCTTACTCAGCTGCCCTTTGGCTCCACCCCCGTAGATACACATCCATAGATTCATATTTGACATTTCTAGACTCTATTCCTTCATATTTATTTTCAATGCCTTAAAGTAAGTTACTAATAGTATTCGGTCACATGAATAAAAACTGTAATCTTCATGAAATTGTGTAAGCTTATCATCTCTCTAGCCAGTTCTCTATCTCTAATCTTATCACTGTCCAATCTTCACTCCGCATACCTGAGTTGTTGAATATATTTGGGAGATTGTCAGTTTTCTCCTCCACAGCCTCCACCAGTGTCTCTCAGTTTTAAGAAATCACGGGGTATCTTCCAAAACATTCCTGAAAGTGCATATTATGCAAAAATGCACAAACTTATTACTCTTTTGACCAAAATAAACTTACCTTTGATTCCATTTTTCCACAAACTCATGGAAGAACCCTTATAAACCAACAGTCCCTTACCTCAATCCCAAATGCCCTCCGACTCGGCCGCTGCTCCCTCGTCAGTCCCAGAGACATCTGCTCTCCTTATAAAGCTAGTCATAGTTAAGTGGAAATCGAGGGAGAAGAGTGTTTCAGTCTCCATTAGGGTCATTTTCTTCCCCTCTTGGTTCACCTGAGCTCCCCCCTACATGAGGTCTCTGCACAAGCTTTCCTTGCCTCCCCTGATGAGGTGCCCCCATGAGTGTGCCCACTGTATCCTCCAGACATTCGCGTTCTGTCCGTCAACATAGGCTGAAATCCATTTTCTGCATGTTACAAAATGTAAACCTCATCCTGTTATTAAAAATGGCCAGAACTTGCCTCCTAATTCTGGAAAACAGGCTCCATAGGCTCTACCGAAGCCTGCCCAGCCCAATTCTCCAACAGTCTTAGCCACATGCCACAGGTGTGTTTTGTTTTGATTTGGCTTTTTGAAGCAAACTTAGGATGCAAATCTCATCTCTTTCTCAACTTTACTGTATTCTCTACTTTCTGCCTCACTGCCACAAATTCCATTCTTCCTCAGTGTCTATATTCCTGTGGAAAAGTGGTCTTTCTATTTTTTACTTCTTGAACATTATGGTTAGTGGTACATTAAGCCTGTGATAATAAACTTAAAGTACGTTATTGCAAAAATTAAGGGGTAAAAAAGGAAGGAGGTGAGAATGAGGGAGGGAAGGAGGAAAAAAGAAAGGAAATATGATTATCTTAGAATTGTATCTATGGGGCCAGCACCGCGGCTCACTAGGCTAATCCTCCGCCTAGCGGCGCCGGCACACCAGGTTCTAGTCCCGGTCGGAGCGCCGGATTCTGTCCCGGTTGCCCCTCTTCCAGGCCAGCTCTCTGCTGTGGCCAGGGAGTGCAGTGGAGGATGGCCCAGGTGCTTGGGCCCTGCACCCCCTGGAAGACCAGGAAAAGCACCTGGCTCCTGGCTCCTGCCATCGGATAAGCGCGGTGCGCCGGCCACAGCGCACCGGCCGCGGCAGCCATTGGAGGGTGAACGAATGGCAAAGGAAGACCTTTCTCTCTCTCTCTCTCACTGTCCACTCTGCCTGTCAAAAAAAAAAAAAAAAAAAAAAAAGTATCTATGAAATACTGAGATCTGCTCTCTAGGTTAATAAAAATAATTTTTTTTAAAAAAAGAAAGACTTCTTTGAAAAGTCATTTCTATCACCCAAATTTAATCAATTTTCTTTCTCATGAAAATTTTTATTTTCTTTCACAACACTTACCTAAATTTCTGATTATCTGACCAGTATTTTAATGTTTTCCTCTGCAGTCTTCATAAGTTTTATGAGGTCTGAAACCACTTTGGTTTTGTTCATCACTCCAGACGCATTGTCTGACACAGTGACTTGTACAAGGCAATGCTCAGAAATATCGGTTGAATAACAGTGTCTCTGTTACTAAGGTTCAATGTTCCAGGAGAGTGATGATTCCATACGACTTTGTAACACCTCAAATTGCCTACAGAAGATTCTCCCTAAATATTATATCCAATGGGAAACTTTCAAAGACAACCCAAATCCCTAAAAAAAAAAAAAAGAATGGTATTAATCTTTCTTTGGTAATGTACATACACTGAAGAACTTAGTATGGCTTTAGCCTTACACTGACTGTTGAGATGTGGAGGCAAATCCCCCTTAGGGAACATGAGCCTTGCCTGCTCCGCTCCTGAGCACGACCTTCCCTTGTGAGCTCAGCTTCAGCTGAAGAAAATCAGTGCAGTGCGGTCTTGTCTCTTGGACACTTCCAACTGAAGGGTCACTCATCTTTCCCATGTCTACAAGCCCAGCTTCCTCACTGCAACTGGAGACAATGCTGATAGGCTGCCTTACCTCTGGAGCTCTCCCCAGAGCCCACACGGGCTCCCCAGAGCCCACACGGGCTGCCACACACACACATCATCTTTCACCCTCTCCCCTAATCACACACCTGTTTTTTGTTTCTTGGTTTCTTTTCTTTTTGCTTTCACTTCTAAGCCGTCTGATCTAAAACACCATGCCCAACAAAGGTCCTGCTTGATAAATTCCATTGCAGTGTTTGCTTTGTGGCAAATCCATCCATGACAAGAAAAGAAGTTAGATTTCTATGTACATAAAAGATAGCAGATAACAAACTGGCATGTAAACGTTGTGGCAATGTATATGTTATTACTAAAGAATTGTTCAGGCTATTAGATGAGTGCCATATGTTCTTTCCACAGCTTTATGTTAATAGCAACTCTGATAATGGATGTTTACAAACATTCACATTGTTGTCTTGGGTTCTGAAAGAATATTATTAAGCAGTATGATCTATATTTGCCTGAAGTGAATATAAACATTGTTGAAGATGGTTTTATGTCAAAAAACAACATGAAGATGCACAGATATGCTATACTTATGCCATTCTAAGGCAGTTCTTGTTCACCTTTCCATGAAACGGGAGATCATCCATATAAGGGCACAGGTTCAGACTGTAAGGCTTGTAGCATAAACACATAGCTAGTTCACAGAAGGAAGGAGTGTTTGTTACTGAAATAAAAGAATGGTCCAGCTGACTTTAACAGTGGTTTTTCAGCTTGCTAGCAAAAATTGAACCCTTATTACTTTCTCCCTTACATGTTAATCATGCATAGTTTATCTTTAAGCAATTAGAATTAGACACATTTTTTTCTAAAGGAATAAGCATTCTCAGAAGGAGAAAGTAGCTTATTAGAAAATGTCTACAGCGAAGGGGCAGGCTTCCCCTGGGGTACATGGACTTCTCAACCCTTACAGTGAACACAAATCACCCAAAGGACCTAATCCAAATGCAGACTCTAATTCACGGGTTCTGTGTTGAGGCCTGGGACTCTGCATCTCTGACAAGCATCCAAGTGATGCTTATACTGCTGATCTGTAGACCACAATCTGAGAAGCAAGGAATAAAAACACACAATAACATGACAGGCCTCCTAGAATATGATTTATAAATAAGGCAATATTTTGGATACACTGTTCAGTGGAAACAAAGGACATACAACACATTTATGAAGGGAAAAAAATGCCCACAAACCCAGTCATGAAAACTAATTTAAAAAGTCATATAGCTAGTTAACTGTTATCCTTGTACAATAAGCACACCAACAAAACCAGTGAGTAGTTGTGGGAAGCAAATGAGAATCACTTCTGTAATTCATACTTCAAAATGTTAGGTATTTTTATAAATATGCATTATATGGAAAACAGAGTATCTGTAGGTTATTTTCATACTGTAGGAATGAAAATTTCTATTGTAATATGGGTACAAATGTTTGTAATATGTGTATATATGCACGAACCTGGGCATGTATGTGTCCATGTGTATCATTCACAGATTTCAAATTTTGTATGCCAAAGTTAATGTGATATACTTCAATGACAGATAATTCCAGTTTATGATTAAGATTCTATTCCAATTCATGCCTATTTCCTGAGTAAAATTCTTACTTTTCCTCTGCTTATGGAATTATTCCTACAACACAGAGACTTTCTGAAAGAACTTTACACTCAGTGTCTGAATATTAAAAACAAAGCGAATGTCAAGACAAACCCGATGTACTCGTGCACTGTATCCCTGAAAATGAGTTGTCACAGTGCAAAAGAAAAGAACACCTGTTCTGTCATTGCAATGAGGTCAACACAGCTCTACTAATGGCCTGCGTACATGGAATGGTTACATATTAGGAATGAAACACATTTCTGAGATTCTTTTCCATTTGGATACAAAAACAATCAAATCAACGCACTGAGAACTGCACCGGTTGCTCTGTATCTCTTTGCTTATCTATTCTGCACAGCAACATGTGGGGAAGGTCCTGTTATCCTCATTTTATAAATGAAATAGAAATGTTAAGTGATCTATCCTTGGTCACAGAAGGAGACAGCTCCTACTTTCCCTGGAAAATGATAAGTAAAAATCCTCTTAGTATCTCTCAACCATGGATACAAATCACCTGGAGGCCTTATTGGGTCCCACCTCTTGGAGATTCTAACTAAACAGTCAGGTGCTTGGTCTTTAAAGTGTCTACGGTGACTCTAACGTGCACCAGAGTGCACAGCATCTGTGCTGGAGCACTGGAACCCCTGCTCTGACTCGACCCCTCAGCATAAGCAGATAGCCTCATGCCTCATTTCACGGAGACAGCAGGACAATCACACAGGCTCTTCTTCTACTTGTCACTGCCATATCAAGGCAGCAGGCAGGGATATTCTATCCACAGTCTCTCCACTTTTCCTTTGGTTTACACTAATTATATATATATATTATATATATATTATATATATAATTATATATATATTATATATATATATATTCTCTCTCCTTGTCTGTCTCTACCACCCCACACTAATGTTATTTGCACTTGAGTTTGGCATGCAGTGTTCTACATACACACTCCCCACTCCAGCAACCTTAACCAATGCACTGTTATCTCTTTATCACCTGCCTTAACCTCTCTCTCCATTCAATTCATTCTCAATTCTTTAGTTTTAGCCACTCCTTTTAAAAAATATTTTATGTATATGAAAGGCAGAAGAGTGAGAGAGAAAGAGAGAGACAGAGCCTTCCATCTGCTGGTTCAGCCCCCAAATAGCCTCAACTGCCTGGCCCAGCCCAGCAGAAGTCAGGAGCCAGGAGCTTCTTCCAGGTCTCCCACATGGGTGCAGTTCAGCCATCTTCCACTCCTCTCCCAGGCCAGCATCCATTGGAAGTGGAGCACCTGGGACTCCAATCAGCATCTACATGGGATGCAGGCACTGCAGGTGGCAGCTTAACCCACTATGCCACAACGCAGGCCCATTTCTACTCGTTTAAAACAAACAAACAAACAAAAAGCCCTCTTCTGTCAGCATATACACTTTTCGCCTATCCTGTGATCACCTCAGCCACATTTCTTCTCCCAGCTATCCACAATGGATGAGGACATCTGCCATTCATCTCTCCATGTACTATAGGGCCCATCGCTCGATACAGTCTACTCATCAAAATCACAATGCCACTTTTGCTCTAATACTTCACATTTCCTACTAGCATTTGACTTCTAGTTTCTCTCCATCCCTGCAGCACTGCACTTTTCTGGGGTGTCCTCCTGTCACTCATAGGTCCTTCTCAGCTCCTCCGTAGGGTTCGTGCGTCTTATGTGTATTGTTCCACTGGTTCTGTTCAGGGTTTGGTGCTTTTCTCACACTGTGTACTGCAGGGAGATGAAGACAGCACAAACACTGTGATGGACACAAACCCCAAATCTTGATGCCCTCTTTTGTCAGTCTTGACCCATGGATTCATGTATGCAATTATATTTTAGACACACGCAAAACTACCCAAACTTACTACATCCAAGAACATTATCCATGGTCCCTAAAGCAATGAATGGCGACAAGACTTGGCTCCATCCTAGAAGTGTAACTTTATTCTGAAGCCTCTCTTACCTACAAAGGCTTCCAATGATTCAATCGAAACCAATCATTAAGTCTTAACTCTCACACTTATCCTCTTGACATCAGCCTTGTCTATAAATTAGCAACCTCTAATTTATTCTTAGATTACTATTCCTAACTTCCTCCTCTGACCCTAACTTTGTTCCTTCTACTCCACAATCCACGCATGGCAGGCATCGGAATCGTCTGGAATACTAAAAAACATAGGAACGAAACAGACATCTTGTGGTATAACTGCTGTTTTTAGCCCCTGTTTATACTCCTGTGAAACTGTGGTCTTCCTATTGTTGCACTTGTTGAATAATATGGTTAGTGGTGAATTAAGCCTGTGATTATAGAATGGATCAAAATTACATCTGTGCAAAAGTTAAAGAAAAAAAAGAAAAAGGAAGGGGAGGATATTGAGGGAATGAGAGGGGGAGGAAGGGAAATGTGGTTATTTTCTTAAAACTGTACCTATGAAATACATGAAAGATATTCTCTTTATAATAAAATTTTCTGAAAAACAAAAAGGAAAGTTGAATAAGAGAAACAAGAACCAGAGGAAACAAAAATAGATTTAAACTCTAAACAACCAAAAAAAGGACAAATTGTAAAAGGTCACTTTCCCTAGTGAAACCTTTGATGGCCCCACATTTTGTTCAGAATAAGGTTTTTTCTTTTTTTTTTTAATTTGACAGGTAGAGTTATAGACAGTGAGAGAGGGAAACAGAGAGAAAGGTCTTCCTTCTGTTCGTTCACTCCCCAAATGGCCGCCACGGCCAGCACTGTGCCGATCCGAAGCCAGGAGCCAGGTGCTTTCTCTGGTCTCCCATGCAGTGCAGGGGCCCAAGGACTTGGGCCATCCTCCCCTGCCTTCTTGGGCCAGAGAAGAGAGCTAGACTAAAAGAGGAGCAACTGGGAAGAGAACCAGCGCCCATATGAGATGCCGGAACTGCAGGCGGAGGATTAGCCAAATGAGCCACTGCGCCGGCCCCCAGAATAAGGTTCTAACACAGTGATCTATTTTGAAAGGTCCTTCATGGACAGACCCCCACTATGCTTTCTATCTCTATCCCATGTGTTTCCTCCTTCACATTCAAAGAAATATCCATTACTTTGATTGGCTATTACACAATGTATACATGTACTGATACATCCTATAGCATACCACAAGTTGGTACAATTTTTATGTCATAAAATTTTTTGAAAATTAAAAATAAAATTTTTGAGAAAAATAATTTTGGAATTTGGCTACTAAAATGATGACATTCAAGAATCACTGTTAAGTGTAACAAATCTGTGGTTGTGCTTTTAAAAATGAATTTTGATCTGAGGGATCCTTGCTAAAATATTTATGGCTGAAGTGAAACAATAATATAATCTGCCACTTGAACAGATAGTGAAATAAATGAAAGAATGAATTCAAAAATTTTAAAATTATGAAAGGAAATCAGTTATGGACATATGTTTAAAAATTCCAATTAATATGTGAAAAAAAAGAAATATTCATAATCAACTTCTCAAATTTTTTAACCTTGCTGATATCTAAGGCTAAGCCCAGGCCTGGTCCTTTTTCCTCCTGTCTTCACCTCGCCCCTTCTGGAACACTTCACTCATCTCTCAGGTTTCGTTCAACAGTAGATGCTCACACTTTGGACTGTGTCCATCTCTGCACTGGGACTCTGTCATGTCTTACTGCAAAAACCTAAGAGAACTGTTGAACTTCTCCAACGTGCAGGCACCTCCTCTTCAAAATGAGAGGAACAGAATGCACACCTCATAGAACTCTGTAGCCCTTACGTGAAACAATGCCTGGGAAGCGGTTGGCACACTGCCTGGGGCACATTGCCAACAAATGCTGTTAATCACGTGTCTCAGCGACCCCAGCAATGCTTTTGGACAGAATCCTAACTGCTCTCACCAAGGCCTCGACTGCTCCTGTCACTGTCCCCATGCCATGCGATGATGATGTCTTTATTATTATGATTATGTATTGTGTTTTCCACTACAGTGAAGCTCTTGAGAGTCGGGGGTACCGTCATTTTATTTACTACTGCATTCCTGACATCTGATGCACATGAGCTTCTAGCAGCACCAGGTAAACATTAATTCAATAAAAGCACATGAGCTTAAAAATTTAAAAGATCTCTTTTCCAAATTAACGGGGCATTCACTTTTCAAATTATGACACTGTTCCTGGAAAAGATGATAATCATAGTGTATGTGAATATATAAATGTATTAAATTAAACTATTTAAGAATGATCTAACGTTAGGCTTAAATGTTTTCAACTTAAGACGTTAGTGTTGTAAACATAAAGGATAAATAAATTCATAGATAAATGTGGCAAAACACTAAGTAGCTATAGCACCAAAATTTTTATTGGAAAAGGAGAATCTGACATTGGGAAATATTGGTGTCACATCAATAATTTCCACAGTAGCATGCAGGTCTGTTTAAAAACTAGAAATAGAACTGTCATATGATCCAGCAATCTCACTACTGGGTATAGATCCCAAAGACATGCAATCATTCTGTCAAAGAGATACCTGTTCCACCATGTTTATTGTAGCATGATTCACAATGGTCAAGATATAGAATCAACGAAGGTGTTAATCATCAGATGAATGGATAAAGAAAACACAATGGAATATTTTTCAGCTACAAAAAAAAAAGAATTAAATCTTGTCACTTGCAGCAAAATGGATGGAACTGGAGGGCATCATGTTAAATGAAACAACTCAGATACAGACACGTGAATATCACATTTTCTCTCCTATGTGATAGCTAAAAAACAAACAGAAAATACACAGTGGTGACTACTAGAGGCTGGGAAGTGTGGTAGGGGAGGGGTGGGCTGAGTTGAGATAATGAATACCACCAAACCAGAGTTAGTCAAAGGACTAAGTTACTCCTGTTGCACAATTATTTGGGAGACTCTAGCTCCCAATAACATGGAAAATAGTGTATGAAAAAAACAGAAGAGAGAAGGACCAGGCCTCCAATCACAAAGTGATGCCACACTACGGGGGATCTTCAATAACTTGCTTTGATCTGTACACACTATACACATTTTGAAACGTCAGAATCCCATAAATGAAGCAGCTACAACCATAAATATGTACAATTATTATGAATAAAAACTTTTAGCTAAAAATCAAGTTTTTAAAATTTCGAAAACCAGTAATTTTCAGTGAACTACATTGCACACTTTGCTTATTTTGCAAATGCTATGTGAAAGCTGTACTATTGGCTGGCACTGCGGCTTACTAGGCTAATCCTCCACCTGCGGCACTGGCACCACGGGTTGTAGTCCCGGTTGGGGCGCCAGATTCTGTCCGGGTTGCTCCTCTTCCAGTCCAGCTCTCTGCTATGGCCTGGGAAGGCAGTGGAGGATGGCCCAAGTGCTTGGGCCCTGCACCTGGCTCCTGGCTTTGGATCAGCGCGGTGCACTGGCCGTAGCAGCCATTGTGGGGTGAACCAATGGAAGGAAGACCTTACTCTCTGTCTCTCTCTCTCTACTGTCTAACTCTATCTGTCAAAAAAAAAAAAAAAAAAGGTTGTACAATTTTCATGTTACTATTAAGACCATGTAAATTTTCTCCATAGTATACTTTAAGTCTAACGTAGGTTTTTCTCCCTGTATGGAATACCTACCCAAATCATCTTCAAAAGTGGGTTGTGGGGACAGGCTTTGACACAGTGGTTAAGACACTGTTAAATATGCCTTCATCCTATATCAGAGTGCCTGGGTTCCAGTCACAGATCATTTTTTTTTAAGATTTATTTATTTGAAAATCAGAGTTACAGAGAAGGACAGCAGAGGCAGAGAGAGAGAGAGAGAGAGAGGGAGAGAGAGAGACAGAGAGATACACAGATAGAGATAGATCTTCCATTGGCTCACTCAGCAAATGGCTGAAAAAGCTAGGGCTGGGCCAGGCAGAAGCCAGGGTCTTCATCTGGGACTCGCACGTAGGTATAGGGGCCAAAGGATTTGGGCCATGCTCGGCTGCTTTCCCAGGCACATTAGCAGGGAGCTAGACTGGAAGTGGAGCAGCCCAGACTAGAGCTGGCGCCCACATGGGATGCCAGCACTGCAGGCGGTGGCTTTACCTGCTATACCATAGTGCTGGCCCCAGCTCTGCTTCTGATTCCAGCTTCCTGCAACTGTGCACGCTGGCTGTGGTTGGGCATGTTTGCCACCCTTGTGGTAGACTTCTGTTGAGTCCCCAGCTCCTGGCTTTGACCTGTTCAGCCACAGTCACTGCAGGGATTTGGGAAATGAACCAGTGGGAGGAAAATCTGAGTCTCTTTGTCTCTAACCCACTCCGCAGACCCACCGCCATCTCTGTCTCTCAAACAATACTAATGAAATACACTGTGAAGACTGGCTAAAAGACCATGAGGTTCTGTAACCAGTGTTATCTGTGCAAATGGTATTAATTGGGCAGAAGTTATATAATAAACTCTCTATGTTGAAATGTTGTGATGGTGAAAGCTAAAAAAAGAGATTGTTCTTTTCTAAGATGAAGTACAGAGCAGTTTGTACCTAACCAGCAGGTGAATCCTTTAAGAAAGAAAATAGGTGGGGCCAGCGCTGTGGCTTGTGGGTAAAACCACCACCTGCACTGCCAGCCTGCATCCCATATAGGCACTGGTTCGAGCCCCGGCTGCTCCACTTCCGATCCAGTTCCCTGCTATGGCCTGGGAAAGCAGTAGAAGATGGCCCAAGTGCTTGGGCCCCTGCACCCACATGGGAGACCAGGAGGAAGCACCTGGCTCCTGGCTTCAGATCGGCACAGCTCCAGGCTTCTCAGCCATCTGGGGAATGAATCAGCGGATGGAAGACCTCTCTCTCTCTCTCTCTTTCTCTCTGCCTCTCTGGAACTCTGCTTTCAAATAAATAAGTACACCTTTAAAAAGAGAGAGAGAGAGAGAGAGAGAGAAAATAGCTTCATGTCTCGTAGAAGGTAATTTGCAAAAATTTTTGTATAGTGTTACCAGTAAACCCTCCTTTGAAAATTCACATTAAAAAATACTTCGAAAGAAGAAAAAAAGCCAAATCCATCAAGTTACTTATTGCAATAGTTCTCCAAACACAGGGATAAAACTGAAAAAAATGTATATTCAAAATGAGAAAAGGCTTTAATATGTTTCCCTTAAAATTGAAATTATAATGACATCACAAACATTTTTTCTATTGCTATGTAAATAAAACAGAAAATATTTTATGTATATTCATTTAATTATATGAAAATTATACATTCATATCAAAAAGAAATGTGACAATATGGATAGGTGATCAATAACTTATTATTGTATAATTTTTAATGTTCATTTTAATAAATGTAAAGTATGAATATTTATTATATTTGCCTTTTAAAAATTTCTCAAATATAAACACACTGTTCTAGTGCTTTACTATTAGATTATCTTTTCCAGAAAAAAAGAGCTTGCTAATCTAGTCCTTAGTGGACAAAACCATTATATTTTTTGTTTTCATAAATGATTCTTTGTGTTGTATTTTGTTGAAAATGAGCACATCTATATCACAAGCCTAAAGTGTACAAAGTAGAAAGACAGATTTCCATACCAGTGAATTTACCATTGTATGTTCTTGAATCACAATTTATACAAAGTGAAAAATATTTTATTTTGTGAAATGTGCAGAATATGTAAGTAGTATTCTAGGTAAAAGACACACCATTCATACATTCTTCAATCTAAATTATGATTATTAACATCATATTTAGCTAAAGAGGTGATTAATGTGAAAAAAAAAAAACTGAATATAAGGGGTGCTCTGAAGCTATATCCCAGCTCCTCACTTACTAAACTATGTGACTTTAGGCAAGTCATTTAACACCTCTTGCGTCAAATTGCTCACCTGGATTATTACCCTGAGCCTATAGAGTGGTTGTCAGCACAAAAAATGTTTGTCAATGGAAAACACGTAGAAACTAAATGGCAGGTAGTAACATATAAATGTTTGTATAATTGCTCAAATTTAGAGCTAGGCTTTATTTTTCTGTGTGTTATATAATGTACTCTACAAAGCATGGCAAGAAATAAATACTGTTTTCTTCAAAGAAAGTCCTAGAAAATTCTGTGCCTGAAGATTTTTGACTTTAGGAAGGTCACTTACTTCTCTGAGTATTAGCTGCCACTAAGAAAACATGACATGTTTTAGATAGGATTAAATGATCAATATAGTAGGAATCAATGTAATATTATTAATATGTTATCTCCCAAATTTTATATGGCCTTGCATAGTATCTAATAGAGGAGATAGTTTGCAAATAATAATTTTAAAAGTAGGCATAATTGGGTCCAAAATTGTTTTTCCAGAGGACACAAATTTATTTTAAAAAATCAACAGGTAAAATTTCATGAGTTGTCATTATTCCTGATACATTAAATATTCTGCTTTCTAGACTAAAAAATATCAGTGTGTGTATAGAAAGGACTGTGGTCATCTGATTTAAATATATCTTCACAGAAAAAAAAAATGAATCTCCAAAGTGCAGTGATCCTTGAAATCAGAAGTGTTAATACTTTGTAATCTTGCAATTCATACTTTCCAGGAATGGTAACACCCTCAAGTACTAATTTACTATGAAGAAAACACACCTTGTTATTTTCAGTGAGTGTAGGCTTCATACAAAGCAGTGTTTGAAATACCCAAGAATGTTGTGTAGATGTATTTTAAATTAGAACAAAAACAGACACACCTTAGGCAAGACTTAATCTAAGAGAATGATGATAAGATACCAAATTAATTCTCAAAAAACACAGGCACTTGCAATCTTCATTCAAAAACTTACCTACTTTAAAATTTCAATAAGCAACAATTTTTAAGAGGTAGCAGGATACACTGTAACATATTTCCAATATCTGCTTAGGGAATATGGCAGACAAATAAACACAATAATTTCTTACAACAGGACATCTTATCACTACATCTGTTCTATTCATGCTAATATAATACTTTCAAGCCCTTTCATGCTCCCAGACACCAGAATTCCTAAAACTAAGGTATCTTCCTAAAGGTATAACTTGAATGTAAGCAAAATGATAATACAGAATATTAAGATGACTATTAACATCATTGACTTCTAAGTATACCTGGAAGCAAAATACATGAAACCACAATGAATCTAAGGGTGCCTTCACTGAATGAAAATTAAGGAGAGAGCTTTTGCTGGTTTCTACATTTAAAATAATCATCAGAGCAAAATCCACCTAAACTATTGTTCTAAGAGACAGCTACAACTAAAGATATTTAATGTCCAGAAGCTGGCATCAAGAAATGCATGTGTGCATGTGTGAACCCAGCACTCCAAGCACTGAAAAGAAGGCATATGTGGGAGCTAAGAAACAAACAAAACTTCAATTTAAATACAATGTTGATTATCAGAGGCTCCAAGGGGTGGGAGGGATGGAGGTAGTTTGGATTGAAAAAAAGAAAAGAGATCTGGGAGGCCGCTGTGGTTCATTAACTTTAACAAATAGACTAACATGAGATGTTAAGAAAAGGGGAAACTGGGTGCAGGGTATATGGGAACTCTTTGTACTACTTCACAATTTTGGTTTTATAAATGTAAAAGCATTCTGAAATACAAAGTTTCTTTAAAAAAATGAATAAGTATTTACAATGTGCTAAGCATCATAAGCACTGCACATGCTTCTACTCATTTCCATCAGTGATACCTGGCAATGGATCTTCATTTTATAAATGAGAACACACGGTCTCATAAAACACACTTGCACATCTGTATAGGTATTAAGGTCGAAAGACTTGCCTAAGGTCCCTTATCTGTCCCCAAACAGAACAACTCCAGAGCTCCTAATTTTAACTTCTATGGGATATTGGTTTACAGTTGGTGATTAAAATGCCCACAGTTAAAACACTGGAATAAAGCATTTTATTTATTTTCAGTATGAATGATCTTTTCAATTTAAAAAAATTTAAAGGTAAACTAAATTTGTCAGTAAATTACAATAACCATCTTTGGCATGAGTATCAATATATAAAAATGAATTTGAGATAAATATCAGTCTTTTATCATCAAGTTCCTTCTGGGCTTCACAAATGGTCAGTTATAACAACTAGTATAAAGTAACTTTAAAATAATTTTCTAAGAATAATACTCTTGTGAAGAGTTTAAGTGAAAATTTTTGAACCTCAAAAGATTTTGAAGAAAGAGTACTTAACTCCTACCTCTTAGAAGTCAATATTCTGTATAGCATAAATGTGTGCTACTTTGAATAAAAACAATGTAACACAGCATCTGAAATACAAACCAGTGAGAAGTCAATGAAGAAAATATTATACACATTTGACTGCAAAATAGTTTTAGATAGAGCAGTGTCAGATTTCAGATGTGATTATGTATATATAAAATGTGTATATATTATATATATTATAATTATATATGTATTATGCATTACATATGTGTGTGTGTGTGTGTATATATATATATATATATATAATATACATCCTGAATGTTTACTGGTCATTTCATTGTTCTTCCTGAATGACCTATCAGCATAACTGCACAGTTTGTTTCCACACCAGCTTTGGCAAGGCAAACAGTGACACGCGCATATTAAATGTCTATGCGGTTACCCAAGGAGATCAGATGACACAACTCTGATTCACTTGCTCATGGTCTCCTTTGTCTTCATCATTCTGCCAGCCTTTTAACGTGTGATTATGGCGTTCAAAGGCACAACAGAGTCAAAGAGGCTGGCTTAATGATGCCTAACACAAAGAATATAGATGAAGTCGCTGACATCCAGCATCAGAAATACTTCGTTCTGCACAAATTCGTGCTGATAAATCAGTGCATGACCACAGAAGTGCGTGCAAAGGCACAATTTTTAGATAAAACTTGAAATGCATTTTTTATCTGAAATCATTCAAAATAAACTCAGTTTGAGCAATACAGGCGAGGAGCAGAGAGAATTCATGGGAAGATGATAAATTAGAAAAACAGTTTTGTTATGAGAACTTAGCAACAACAGTATCTCCATAATTAAGGAAAATGCCTTCTATCCAGCCTCTCTCATGCAACCTCGGCCATTTACAGTCCACTCTCCACCAAACACCCAGGGCGAGTCCTTGACACCCATTCCAGATGCTCTCACATCCCTGTTCAGAGCCCCTGGTTCCCACAGAATGCCATCAGGAATATATTCTAGCGCGCTTACACTCATCTTCAAGGCCTACCCGATGGGCCTCTACTCACAGCTCAGGGCTCAGCCTCTATCATTTCCTCCAAGTCTGTGGAGCTGCTTGGAAGTCCCTGAGCATGCCAGACCCGCTCCTGCACCAGGCAGGAGGAGTTCCCTCAGCGTGGAAGGATCTGCTGCTCTGCTCTAGCTTTTTCACACAATGTGAGCCTTGGTGAAATACCACTACAGGAAGTCCTTCACGATGTCTTCATTTTAAACAGCAATCTCCTGCCATTGTTTATATTCGCTTCTTAATGTTTATTCTATTTAACACTTATTACCTGGGGCTGGCGCTATGGTGCAAAGGGTTAACACCCTGGCCTGAAGCGCCGGCATCCCATATGGGTGCAGGTTTGAGACCCGGCTACTCCACTTCCAATCCAGCTCTCTGCTGTGGCCTGGGAAAGCAGTAGAAGATGGCCCAAGTGCTTGGGCCCCTGCACTCACGTGGGAGACCAGAGGAAACTCCTGGCTCCTGGCTTCGGATTGGCGCAGCTCCGGCCGTTGCAACCAACTGGAGAGTGAACCAGCAGATGGAAGACCTCTCTCTCCTCTAACTTTCTCTCCCCCTCTGCATCTCCTCTCCTCTCTGTAACTCTTTCAAATAAATAAATAAAACTTAAAAAAAACCTTATTACCTGATACATGTATATATGAATGGGTTTGTATAGTTACACACAGATGAGAATTTGCTGTCTCTTTTGAGCCACTAGAATGTAAGCTCTTTAATCAGAGTTATTTGACTTCTGAATATGTCACTTTACTAAAAATGTGATGAAGGAACACATTCATTAGGTACTACCGTGCATATCACCACGCGTTGTCCCTCACTGTATTTACTCTCTGACCTATGCTTTTAAAGACTTTCTGCTTGAGAAGTTAATCCTCTTTCCTTTCAGAGTCGCTTATGTTCTCCTGTCTAGTTCATGTTTTTCTCTCACACCACCGTTAAGTTGACTTTTACTCACAACTGCACTATGTCTCCAAAGGGTTATGGATAATCTCAGATTTGGAATAAAATGCAATTTTGCTGTTCTAGTTAAGATGTTTATGGCATTTTATATTACATATTGTGCTATGTTCCTGTGACCTCTCTGGTTCAGTTAGCACCACAAGACCTAGGGCGTCTGTCTCCTTCAAGGAAACCTTTCCAACACCAATCTACCAAAACATTAGTGCTCCTAAGATTCCACCTGTGACTTTCTTCACAATAACAACAGTCTACCAGAACTACACATTTTCAGCTCCCAAATATGCACACTGATTCCTGTAATCTTACCTAGATGAGGAAAGGGGGTATAGTTTATTCACTGGATTATTAGCATCAAGCACCGTATTGGGGCATAACAGAAGGTAAGTAAACACCTGCCTAGTGATTGATGACACCCAAGTCAATGGCAGCTCCACGGAACACTCTCCCTAGTTTCCACAGCTATAGCTCTACCTACTACTACACTCGGTATGCTCACTTGACTTGGAGTGTCTTTGACCATATAAGGCACAACCTGTTGAAAACACAAGGCATTATCTGTCCATCACTTGTTTTCTCACCTCTAAATTTAACACCAAGTAATCCCCATGGTCTATAGTCTACATCTTGAGAAATGAAAGCCAGCTAAGGAAGAATTTGACAATCACTTTCCCTGCTTAAATATGCACATCCAGTTTCCTTCTTGGGTAGGCTCTTTTCTTCCAATTATCTGTTCAGTAAGTCCTTTCTTAACATTGGCAGGATTAAGTCCATTCACGTCTTCATCACTTCTTACCAGATTTAAGGCAGTGACTTGTTTGTCCTCCCTAAGGCTTTCCTCTCTTAGTCTTACACATGGCTGTCCTTAAAGGTGTATTTGTTTTTTTCAAGATAAAACCAATCAGATCATATTTCTTGCTAAAAATCTCTGCCGGGCTTCCTATATAATTCTGGAGTGCTTAGAAAGCAATTTTCTATCATCTAAGTCCACATTTACCATGGTCTGCTTCTTCATTAGACATCCTCTCTGCCTCTGACTATGCTCTCTCTTGCCAACATCCATCTACTTTTCCTTTTTCCCACTTTTTATTTATCCAAGGGTCAGAAACCTTAGGGTACAGGTCTGTCCCTCCACCTGAAATATCTTCTGCTCCCTTGTACTTCCAATACTCAAAGATCAGTACTTCTCCGAAACCTTGCATTCATTGTGCTGTCAAGCCTTTTATGTATTCCTTGCTCTATGCAGATCATCAAAATCACAACATAAGCCAAAGGCAGGAGCACTGTCTCTGTTCTACAACTACATATACATGGTTTAATAAGACTTGCATCTAGAAAGTAAATATCGAACATTTCTTATACAAGTTTGTAATCATTTCTTTACATTTGTATTTTCTCAACTTCAATAGGTAAGAAGATAAATTTAACCTATTCCCAGAAAATGAAACATAGCCAGAATTTTTTTTGTTTTATTCATTTAATTAGAAAATACAAAAATATATGTATGCCCATAAATAGGTTTATGTACCCAATGCAAATTAAGTATGTCTAAACTTGATATACTTGGAGTTAAGCTAAGAAGTCTGTAGTTTAACCAGGGATACAGACCACTACCTTGATTCCTAGATTACTATGTCTAATCTACATATATAATAACTTCCTTTGGAGACCAGCACTGTGGCCCCACGTGTTAAAGCCCTGGCTTGAAGTGCCTACATCCCATAGGGGTGCCAGCTCCAGCCCTGGCTGCTCCACTTCCAATCTATCTTCCTGCTAACATGCCTGGGAAAGCAGCAGAGGATGGCCCAAGTCATCAGGTCTCTGCATTCATGTGGGAGACCTGGAAGAAGCTCCTGGCTCCTGGCTTTGGACAGGCCAAGCTTCAGTCGTAACGGCCATTTCGGGAGTGTACCAGTGGATGGAAGACCTCATCTCTCTGTTTCCACCTCTCTCTGTAACTCTGCCTTTCAAATAAATTAAATAAATCTTGAAGAAAAAAAAAAGTCCCATTGCAAGTCTGATTCTAAAACATGACCAATTATTCCTCATTAAATCAACAATTCTCCCCACTCTGTGGAGTTGTAATCCCTGATTCAAAGAATGCCTGTAGACATGTCTCATCATTTCTATTGATGTGATTATAGGTGTAAATGTGACCATAAAAAGTAGATTAATGAAAATCCTATAATGAGTGGCCAATTATTAGAGTGAAAAAAAAAGACGGGAAAGAGTAAATCTATGGAGTAAAGCATGCCAAGTAGAAACAGCTTTCAAGCAAGGAGCTGAATGATGACTGAGTTCAAAAGCCCAGATTAAAGTCAGTAAGAGATCAATAGAAAGATTGATAAGTCACGGCTATCTTCCAACCAGTTGTTATTTATCTTTACAGGATACAATACTTGTTGCAGTGCATTTTAGGTTGAACAACCATAGTAATCCTACAATTTGACATGTAATAATTAGAAAATTTTACTGGAATACTTCATTTCCATTGAAAACCTTCAGCTAGGGTTGTCAGACATGCCACGCAAAATGCCACTTTAGAAGTAACTAAATTCATTTACTGGTCCACTAGTCCACTGACTCCTTTTCTTTACAGAGAAAGGAGAAGCAAGGACAAGCAAGAAAAAGAGGAGATAAGAGAGGGAAGAGACTTACGGCTGAGAACAAGGTAGACTCCAAGCAGTGGAGATTGGGAGTACAGCCAACTGGTGGAGATTGGGCGTAGAGAGCCTTCATGGCTATCCTCCTCATTCTGGGTGACACAGAAATGTAGGGAAAATAGTGCACTGGGCTAACCTAGAGAGGAGAGGCTTCTTTCCCAAGGGGAATCTGTTGTCACAGACTTGACCTGCTTTATCAATGAACAGAGATGGAATCTGGAGACAGACTGCTTGGATTCAAATCCCAGGTCTGCCACCTTCTATCTCAGTGGCCTTGGACAGGTTGCTCATTTCCCACTACACAGCTCCCTGAGCAGTAAAATAGGGATCATTTTGGTACTTATCTCACAGGTCTGTTATGAGAATTAAATGAATCAATATTGTCAAGGCCCTTAGAAAAAAAGGCTGATAAATAACAGACTACTATGTAACTCTGTGTTAATGCACATGTATGCATTTTAAGATGTAAAAAATAGGGTTGCAGTATTGTGGCACAATAGGCTAAGCCTCTGCCTGTGGTGCCAGCATCCCAAATGGCCACCAGTTTGTGTCCCAGCTGCTCCTCTTCGGATCCGGCTCTCTACTTATGGCTTGGGAAAGCAGTGGAAGAGGGTCCAAGTCCAAATGCACCCACGTGGGAGACGTGAGGAACTTCCTGGCTCTTGGCTTGGATTGGTCATTGTGGCCATCTGGAGAGAGAACCAGGGGATGGAAGACCTTTCTTTCTTTTTTTTTTTTTTTTTTTTTACAGGCAGAGTGGACAGTGAGAGAGAGACAGACAGAGAGAAACGTCTTCCTTTGCTGTTGGTTCACCCTCCAATGGCCGCCGCGGCCGGCGCGCTGCAGCCAGATCCGAAGGCAGGAGCCAGGTGCTTCTCCTGGTCTCCCATGGGGTGCAGGGCCCAAGTACCTGGACCATCCTCCACTGCACTCCCGGGCCATAGCAGAGAGCTGGCCTGGAAAAGGGGCAACCGGGACAGAATCTGGCGCCCTGACCGGGACTAGAACCCGGTGTGCCGGCGCCGCAAGGCGGAGGATTAGCCTATTGAGCCGCAGCGCTGGCCAGAAGACCTTTCTGTCTGCCTCTCTTCGTCTGTAATTCTACCTCTCGAATAAATAAATAAAATCTTTAAAAAAATTTTAAAATAAGCTTAGATTATGACTTTCAACAAATGAAATATAGACAAGGACCTACCAGCAATGGCCATTCCAAAAGAGGCATATTATCTGGATTGATACTATCTGGGCATCATCTGGATACAATCAAAATAATATCCATATGACTAAATAAAAAATCTGACATTTTATCAACCTGATACATGTTGCTAAACAAGTGTAGCTTCATATTCTTCGAAAGAAAACAAATGTGCTCCTAAACTCATGTCATATTGAACTCCTAGATTCTTCAATGCTACAACACCTAAACATCTGCATTTATATCATAAAATTGTTAAGTTCCACATCCCAACATCTGCTAACTAAAGAGTTAACTTTGTAAATTTAAGCTCCAGAAGATTTGTTAAGTGGGGCAAAGTATTTGCATATTTATCAGGATTACTGCTTAGTAGTATTTTAAATTACTTAGTTTATTTTGTTATGAGCTCAGAGCCTGGGTACAGATTGACTTCAAATCCAACATGTTATTTACTAGTTACAAGACTTCTACTTTACCTGTCCTTCCCTTGTTTTCCTTATATGTTAAACAAGGGTATCAGTACAGGTATGTGGAGGGCAGCAGTGGGTAGTACCTTCCTTCTCCATCATGAGCGTCATGTGACACTCCTACAACAGAAGACAGGTTAACAATGCAAAAGCATACCAACTTATTGTTGTTTCATGTGATATGAGAGCCTTCAGAAATGATCTTGGGAAAGCTATCTATTTTATGATTAGATTTGATAAAGAAAAGACAGCCATGAAAACATGTGACAGGGCAGAAAAGTTATGACCTACTGGTAACAGACTGGGTGGGGAAATCCAGCAAGACCTGCCCATGCAAGAATTCTTCCTAGTCCCTCTATGTGGTGATCTTCTTCCTCAAGGAATAGGACAGGCTCCTGTCTGGACTGCGCATCTTAAGAGCGACTCACACAGCCCAGATCAGGGAATTCCTTTATGGCCAGCTGTACATAGAAAAAGTGGGGCAAAGCTACAGCAATACTTCCAGGTTTTAACACTGGTTTTGGAGAAGAGTTCTAGTTCCTGCGATCTGCTTTGGGCTAGAAGGGAAGGTTAGAAGAAGGTCAGAAAGACTCTTCGCTTTTAAGATGCTCCCACTGTCCACTTCAAAGTACTCAGCATGCCAACGTGCCATATTTCGAGGTATTTTTTCCTGAGGTCCAATATATGTAATTATGTATATAAGCAAAACACTTAGGATATTATCTGACAAATAAGCACTATGTACAAATTTGCTATTATCACAATTGTTATTGTGGACAAAACACGATGGCTATACTCCTTTCCTTTGCTGATGAGTAATCAAATTCTCTTCTTAAAGGAATTGTCAAACATATAATGTATTCTATGCATTTGCATTTATTTTCAATTCTGTTCACAAAGAAAAATTTTAAGAGGAAAACATTTTAAAGTCCCATATTATACCACATTAATAAAATATCTATCAGACGTTGATACACTATGAGCAGACAGTTTTATTCCCAATGATACTTTTTGCCAATCATTTTTAACATAATACAGAAATCACTGGCATTCACCATATTTGGACATGCACCTGTAAATCACTTATTTCTCCAAGTCCAATGGGCTTGCTGTAGGTAGGTCACCAATGTAACTATGAAATGGCAATTTCTTCTCAATCACTCCTTAATATTCTTCCACTACAAGTAGTTTGTATGTGAGGAAATGGCTTCCTCATTATGGAAATAAAGGTCTGAAAAAGCATGCAGACACCAACTGTGAACCCGCCTCACAGAGCCTCTCCTGAAAAGCTTTGTGTGTACATAAAATTATCAAGAAGTAACCACTAGACTGGCATTTTCTTTGAATGATAATAATAATTTTCACTTAGTAGATTATCAAAAATGTTTTTATTTTTCTGTTTTAACTAGAAAGATAAACTTGGGGACAACTAGTACTAAAGTGAAAATGAAATGATTTAGATTCTCCACTCTTTTAAAAGGAAAAAAAATTTTGTGTGGGTGCAACTGATTAAATCATGTCTTTTTTTCATTCAGTAATCTCTAAAAGCTCATTACTGAGCACTCTCCTTGTTGGGTATAATTTACATAGTGAAAAAGAGGAAATGAGCCATTAAAAGGTCATTCAGTGGATCACAGTGTACAGCAGGTGACTTTTCTCACAGCTATTTTTAAATTACTTTATTAGAGCATCTATATTCTTGCAGGAAGATATAGAAAGGTATGTTTTTACAGGAAAAAAGCCACCAGTTTATAGAATAGAATCTAGCTAAAGTAGGCAGATAAATGACCCAACCCCCAATGATGTAAGCATCCTGATCCCTAAGGCTGTAAATACACTGCCTTATATGGCAAAAGGGACTTGCAGGTGTAATTAAGGTGACAATCACCCTGGGGTGTGCAGTATTGTGGATTCCCCAGGTAGCTTCGGTGGAATGACAAGAATGAGGGAGCAGTTTTACAGCAGGAAAATAGTTCAAAAAACGTTACTCTGCTGGCTTTGAAGAAGGACAGGGCCAAGAACCGCGGAGTGCAGGCAGTTGTTAGGATACAGTTTCTGAAAGACCACAGCCCTGGAAACAGGTTTAGTGTAGCCCTGTAAGACTTATTTCAGAGTTCTGATCTCCATAACTGAAAAATAACACATATGAGTTACTGGAAGCCACTAAATACATCATAATATATTATAGCAACACAAATAATTTGAGGGGCTTCCAAAGGTTCACAAAAACAATGAAATTAAGATAATGCAAAATATCCATAAACTTTTCAGATCCTCTTCATATACATTTTCACAAAAATACTGTAGCCACCACCTTCACACAGTTTGCATAAACCAAGGGAAACATCTCTCTTATTAATATGCATTTTTTTTCTGTTTGTGTTAATCCAGTAGCAGCACTAACAAATAATATTTTAACTGATCAGAAGAAGAGCTAACCAACATCCAATGATGGTAACAACTGTTTCAGGACATGTTAACTATAATACTTAATAACAAGAGAAGGTAGGGCCTAGTGTTTGACCAGGTTAAGACACTGGTTAAGACTCCAGTGTCCCACATCCAAGTGACTGAATTTAATACTCAGCTCCAACTCTTGTCTCCCTAGGAGGCAGCAAGGATGACTCAAGTGATTGCGTTCCTGTCATCCTTGTGGGGAAACCTGGATTGAGTTCCTGGCTCTGAGTTTGGCACAGCTCAGTCCAGCCCAGGGCTACTGTGGACATTTGGGGAGGGAACTAGCATAAACGAGCTCTCTCGTTCTATTTCTGTCTCTCTGCCTCTCAAATAAAGAAATGCTTTTAAAAAGAAGGTAATTTTTCTCTATTGTATTGCCTTTTTTTCTTTTCTTTTGGATAGGCAGTTAGACAATGAGAGAGAGAGAGAGAAAGGTCTTCCTTCCATTGGTTCACCCCCAAAGTGGCCACTACGCATTGTGGCTGGCGCCGATCTGAAGCCAGGAGTCAGGTGCTTCCTCCTGGTCTCCCATGCAGGTGCAGGGCCCAAGCACCTGGGCCATCCTCCACTGCCTTCTCCGGTTACAGCAGAGAGCTGGCCTGGAAGAGGAGCAACTGGGACAGAATCCAATGGCCCAACTGGGACTAGAACCCGGGGTGCTGGCGCTGCAGGGAGAGGATTAGCCTAGTGAGCCACGGCACCAGTCGTATTGTATTGCCTTGAACACAAACTTTCATTACTGAAATAGATTCACTAATAAAGATTAAGCTGTAAATACATATATACCAATATTTTTTCTTACTTGCTAAAGATATGTGTGGGCTGGACTACCAGTTTTCATTAAATATACTTCAGTAAGAATCTCTATACTACTTCTTTAAACTTTTCATGTATATAAACATATAAGAATATATAAATATATTTCTATAGTATATAATTTGATATGTAAATATTCATTCCAGATTTCCCTTTAAATTTTAATTCTGAGGCTGGACCAGCAAAGTAGTTGACAAAGCATTCTTCAGGGTCATTCTGTTTGTGTCTGGATCCTGGCCTTCTGGTTATTATTAGGTAAACGTAGATGTTTTATTTATCCTCCCTACATACAGTACTGTAGTCAGTAAAAATGGGGATAACAGTTGTGTACTCTTCTAATAATGAATATAATGTGCTTACCCAACCACAAATACAATTTCTACTATTGAAAGTTTTAATTGCATATAATTTTATGCCCTAGAACACTTAACTCAAGTCCTGCACACCTTCAACAAATATTAGGTGACAGCTGGAATTCAGGGATGAATTTGAATCAAAAAGAGATTTTATGTAGAAGGAGGTTGTTCATGAATCTGAAATTTGAATTTGAACTTTACCAGCTCCTTAAGTCCATATTCATTCAAGTGTGTCAATGGAACTATATAAAATGTTCAAATTTTCTGCTTCTATAAACCAAGTTTAACTCAACTATTGAGTGTCACTCTACTGTGGTGTGATTTATTTACATATTCAAGAGATGGCTTCCTAATGGAACACACTGCCAACTCCTAGGAAGTTGGGATATCAATAGCAAATACTGTTTGAATTAACCTCTATCCCTAGTATCACATATAATATTCTAATATCTCTAATGAACACATAAGTACATTATAAATTAACCAAAAAATCTAACACTGTTAAGTCAGGAAGACTTTCTATGTAAAAATTTTAGTTGATTGAATACATGTGAAGTCCGCACATGGATTTTAAAGCCTCACTTTATGAAATTCGCTCCAGAGGTTTTCTGTTAACTGCAATGTATTCTATTAGATTATCAGCAGTAACATATACGGCCTATTTCAAATGAATTATTCATTTTATTGCATTTCTGCATCTTTGTAATAACATCTTTGGGATGATTTTTCCCTATAATAGTATGTATTAACATTAGATACATGCTAATAAGGTTACAAAAAATCATAATTCCTTTAAACATAATTTCACAAACTATTTGGCTCAGGGACTGGATGTCTTAAGATTTCTCATTCTGGATGATTAAAACAGAACTAGAGAAACAAACTCTAACACAGTAGACAATACAGATCCCATTTTGTTGATAAAAAGTAGTCTTATTATCCTTATTGGCACTTCATTTATCTATTCTATGCAGTAGAGTAACAGTGTGGTGATAGGGTGGCTTGGTTCTTTTCTTCTAACATAAAAAAAAGATAGAAAGTTAATGCCCTAACGTCCCAAATATATGTGTCTTACAGAATTTAGAACAGTAAACACGAAACAGTAAACACAAAACCAGGTATACAACTTGTGGTATCTTTAACATTTTTCTTCACCTCTATAAAATATTATTATGATTTATATAGGTACATTTTTAAAACCTAAAAAGAAAGCCGGCGCCGCAGCTCAGTAGGCTAATCCTCCGCCTTGCGGCACTGGCACACCGGGTTCTAGTCCTGGTCAGGGTGCCGGCTTCTGTCCCGGTTGCCCCTCTTCCAGGCCAGCCCTCTGCTATAGCCTGGGAGTGCAGTGGAGGATGGCCCAAGTCCTTGGGCCCTGCACCTGCATGGGATACCAGGAGAAGCACCTGGCTCCTGGCTTCAGATCAGTGTGATGCACCGGCCGCAGCGGCGGCCATTGGAGGGTGAACTAATGGCAAAAAGGAAGATCTTTCTCTCTGTGTCTCTCTCTCTCACTGTCCACTCTGTCAAAACTAAAAAAAAAAAAAAAAAAATTAAAAAAAACTAAAAAAGGGTAAAAAGAAACTAGGACAAAGCAATTCAAACTGTGTTTCAATCATACCCATCAGCATCTACACTACTTTAAACTACGTTTCAGGCAAGTCTTCTGATCACCTGCTTCTTTCGTGAGGCGTGGTTCTATACTGTTAAGATGCATAAATACAGATGGTGGAGTCAGATACTTCTGGTGTCCAATCTGGGTTTTCACATCTATTACTACATATCTTTTCATGAATTATGCAAACTATCTGGAACCTAGTTTCTTCTGAATTTTGGGCTACTATAAAAGAAGCACTCTAAGAATTTACAAAAAAGCATTTCTGCTACCTAGTACATTCTCAGTAATGTTATTACCATGGGCACAATTACAAACCTCCTTGTCTTTTCAATGACAATAAAGGTCATATGAGGACAAGGAGCATTATTACAGTTCGTAGCACGTTTTCCTCATTGTGTAGAAAGTATCACGCCATGTAGGTAATGTCTAATAATGATTTCCTCAAGGAACAACTGTAACCAGAAATAAATAGAGAGGAATTAACTACTAAACCATAAGGCATTGAAATACAAATACAATAAAGGGTCAGCTTCGTAGAATCAGACGTGAGTGGCCAGGCAGTCAGGGAAAGGTCAGTGACAGACGGGGGACCAGAACAGGCATACAGCATTTTCTAGAGAGAACGAAACAACAGAATAAACTTCAGAAGTCTAGTGTAAGTAATTTTAGTCAGTAAAAAGCTCATAAATAGTGTTCATTAAAATAATTTTTTGTGATGTCACAGAATGTGTTTAACACTTTTTTATTAAACCATATTTGTTGGTGCTGTGGCTTGAATCCCAGCCACACTGCTTCCAATCTAGCTCCCTGCTAATGAACTTGGGAATGCAGCAGCAGATGGCTCAAGTGTTTGGGCCCCTGCACCCACCTGGTAGACCTGGAAGAAGCTCCTGGCTCTCAGCTAACTAAAGCCTCCATATTAACATTTAAAATTGGTTGATGTATATATTACGTGTTACATCTAGAACACTTACTTAGTTGGCAATATCAATACATTTAAGAAACATCTAAACATGTTTTAAAGAAGTATTTATTTATTTGAACCCAGAGTAACAGAGAGAGGGAGAAACAGAGAGAGCTTCCATCTGCTGGTCTGCTCTTCAGATGAATATAACAGCCAGGGCTAGGCCAGGCCAAAGCCAGGAATCAGCAGCCTCTCGGTCTCCTACGTGGATGGCAGGAGCCCAAGCACTAGAGCCATCCTCTGCTGCTTCTCGCAGGCCGTGAGCGTAGAACTGGATCAGAAGTGGAGGAGCCATGTGGGATGCCAGCCCCACAAGTTTCACCTGCTACAGTACAACACCAGCCCTGAAATACCCAAAATAATCACAAAAAATATTTGAATATTTATTGAATGACTGAATAATGATTTTCGTAGTCACAGTGATTCAGAGTATCTGCTAAAAAAAACACAAGGTGATTTATTCTTCTTAATGCATCAATGAGAAAATAATACCACTTTCCTACTGTCCTGTTATTTTGAGTTTGTAAGGACTGTTTAGAAGGTTACAAGAGGGAGCCGGCGCCGTGGCTCAATAGGCTAATCCTCCACCTTGCGGCGCCGGCACACCGGGTTCTAGTCCCGGTTGGGGCGCCGGATTCTGTCCCGGTTGCCCCTCTTCCAGGCCAGCTCTCTGCTATGGCCAGGGAGTGCAGTGGAGGATGGCCCAGGTGCTTGGGCCCTGCACCCCATGGGAGACCAGGAAAAGCACCTGGCTCCTGGCTCCTGCCAGGATCAGCGCGGTGCGCCGGCTGCAGCGGCGGCCATTGGAGGGTGAACCAGCGGCAAAGGAAGACCTTTCTCTCTCTGTCTCTCTCTCTCACTGTCCACTCTGCCTGTCAAAAAAAAAAAAAAAAAAGGTTACAAGTGGGTAAACTTTCAAAGCATTACCTCATGGATCTTGCCATTCACAAAATAAATGTGTGGTGTGAAAATGGTGTACGAGTTGGAGCAGTTCCCAGCCAGGAACATACAACTTAGTGAAGAAGACATACATCAAACAAATCCTCTCAGAGGTATACACAGAGTAGTAAGTCTTGATAAGTGCTCAGAAACATATGATGCTATGAGAGAATTAACTGTTGGTTTTAATTTAAATGGGTGGGGGTGGGGCACCCTGGAGAGCTGCTGGTTTTATTTGAGAATTGAAAATCCAGAATAAATTAGGCTTGGTAACCTAGCAGGGAAAAAGAAGGGAAGGCAATGGTTCATGCTATGGGTAAACCTGCCTGGATACCAGGCTGCCCAGATGCGTGGTCAAACATTATTTAGGGTGTTTTTATGAGGGTGTTTTTGGATGCGTTTAATACTTCAGTCAACAAACTGTGTAAAATAAGTGGCCTCTGTAAAGTGAGGTAGTCTCAACCATCCAGTAAAGGCCTGAGAAGAACAAAACAGCTGACCCTCTCCTGGATACGAGGGAATTCCCCTCCCTTGACTTCAAGCTGGAACATCACGTGCCCCCTGCCTTTGGGTTGAAAGATCTGCCGTTGCTGGGGCTGCAGCATGGCAGCCTTGGGGCTGGAGCTACACCTGTGTCTCCAGTGTGGCCCCTGCAGATCTTGGGACTTGTCAGCGTCCATAATGCCTTGGGCTAATGCTGCATTATGTATATGCACACACACACACACACACACATTTTGCTGGTTCTGTTTTTCTGGGGAACACTGATTAATACAGGTTAGAACATTTCAGAGCAATGGATAAACACGTACAAAGAGTCAAAAATTGAAAGAACTGGCAGAGTCTACAGCTTTGTAGAATGAAAGTTCCTTTTAAAATTGTGTCTCTAGCACAACGCTTAGAGAAACAATTCAAGACGATCCTGCAGAGGTCGGTGGGGTCCCCGTCTTGAATGTGTGACAATGACAGCAGAGCTTAAAATCTACCTGCAGAATAATGGGACACCACTGAGTACTTCCCAGAGACAGCAGTGAAGTACACCTGATTAGTGTTTTTAAATCACGCAGGTTTGATGTATGCAATGCAGAGGTGTACGGACTACGTAGAGGGGTTGCTCCAAAAGGAGGTGAGGACACGAGTTAAGAGATAAGTGCATTCCTAGACACAAAATCTAAAACTGGCGTGGGCTACGGTGGTGGTGGTGGCAGAGGTACACAGGAGACCTATTTAGCAGGCCGATCCACAGTAAAGATGAAGGACTGATTATAGGAGCATAAAGGACGGGGGAAGGGTGGGGTGGGGTGACGAGCTCAACTGCACAGAACTGGGTGACCTTAAAAGAGAAGCAGATGAAGAAGGACAAAGATTTAGGCAAAAATCCACTGACTTCTGACAGACTAACCATGATGTCTTTGAAGGCTCGAATGTGAAGGAGGCAGTTATGTATGTTGATCTGGAGCTCAGAAGAAAGATAAGATACAGAGTTTAAGTATCAGAATCATGACAGAGATGCTATTCAAATTGCCAGGGTAACAGAGCACATGGTGAGAAGAACAGAGAAAATGATAGAACGCTGGAAATGTTTAATGTTTGGTGATGATGGACAGGAGACAGAACTAGCCAAGGATACAAAGAAGTTTTATCCATCAAATAGATTTTCCTGTTAGGAAGTATGATGATTTTCCTTTACTGTAAAGTATTATCAGATACATCTCAAATTCTTCTGGAATAAGGAATGTTATTTACAGAAAACTTAAATACAGACAATATTCCTCTCATCTATTATTCCTGAGAACAAAATTTTATATAGACATTATAAATTATTCAAAGAAACTTGAACTTTCCTGTTTCATACATAATAAGCAATAAAAGTATCAGATAACATATCAATGTTTTTTAAATTTTACATAAATGAGACTAGCTTCAATGGTAGAAAAAACAGAATAATTTTATCTGCAAATATTAATTTATTCAACATTTATGTGTTCTTTAATAGAATTAAACTTTGCTTCCCACTATAATATTAATATTATTTTAGGATTATACAATTATTTCCCAAGGTTTGACATAGTGTTATAAAACATCAACAAATCAGGCAAATTGATGTTCATTAAAAAATGGTACCTTATAATTTTCAAAATAATCTTTTAAGTTACAAGATCGTTCCAATATCAAATACACACATACACACCCATACCTATTTTGCCATCAACTGATAACTGATAGTGGAAAGAAAAATACCACTTTAAATTTTTATAAAAAATTAAAAATGAATAAAGACTATAACTCAGACTCAGAAATTAGGATTTCAAAATCCATAAAGAGATGGACTGTGGGGCCAAGATTCTTATCAAACCACAGGGAAGTAGCTGGAAATATAAGCCAGAGTCAGGTTGAAAAGGAGACAGTACTGTATGGCATATAGTCTTTTCTCAACTTTGACACCCTTAGTTTCCAAAAACAACTCACAGAGCCGCTTGTCCATATGAATGCAATGCCAGAAAAATGTCAATATCCAGTAAGAATCTTGCATGGACAAGAAATAATTCTTACCATAAGAAGATCTGAAATCGCTATAGACATGGTTCTTTAAAATAGAAAAATCTATTTTCTATGGAAGAACAGAAACCAAAGAAACAAGAATAAGACAGTATCAATCAATTTCCCAGGAGAATCAACTTCATTTATCAAGGGAATACTGTGGAAGCCACAATTCTTTGCTGAGATCTGTGACATACTACGTGAGCATTACACAGTTCTGTATCTTCCCTGGGTGACCTGGGATGATATGCTAGAGGAGAATGTACACACTGTCTGAAGTGTTTAGGAGGCTGAGGGGAGTAATAGTTACAAGAATTACAAAATTAGATGGCTCCTTCTAGAGTACCAATGAAAGCTGATATGATAACTAATATGTTACTGTGGTCAGCACAAAAATGCCCTCCAATGCTCATACATTATTCTCTGGAAACTCATGACTATGTTAGATCAAAAGACAGAAAGGAATTAACATTGGAGATGCAATTAAGGTGGTTAATAAACTAACTGTAAAATAGAAAGAACACTTGTGGATCATCAGGATCGGCCCATTGTACTTAGAAGGGTCTTAGAGAGTGGAAACACCATGTTTGCGCCAGGGAAATGGATCCCCAATTACTGGATGTCAAGACTAGGAGAAGGAAATGTCAGCACAGATCTGAATTCCCCAACATCAACGGGAATATCAGAATTTCTATAAACTAGACAGTGTTTTGAGGTGCTAAACAACCAGGAACAATACTGACACAATTATCTTAAGAAACATCATAGCCAGGATGGTATTCAAGGTAAGGACGTCTCTAAAATGCCCACCAGCCCCATCCCAGGCTAAAACAGCGAAGCAAAAATAACAATGCACTCTGGAGTTACGGAAGACATTCATTAGTCCCTTACTCAAAGACCTAAATGAATCAGATGCTGTAACCCCTGTTATTCTCGCCATTTCTCTCACCAGTCTTGTGGCTACAACAGCCAGATGGGATGCTCTAAATTGGTATTTGACAACCACAAATTCAACCAACTGGAAGCCCCAGCTGTAGCATATTTAATTGTGTTATCTTTGCTCAAGGAGATTCATAGAACTGTGGTCACAGTATCTGGCAATTGACCTAACAAAAGCTTTCTTACCTGTTAGTTATTAAGAAAGAGAACCAGAAAAAGTTTTCATTCACATGGGACAAACAGCAGCAAATGTCTACTATTCTGATCCAGGACTACAATAACTTTTGTGTCCTCTGCCATAATACAGTACAAAAGTATTGGAACCCACTGGATATTAGGGAAAACATTACAATCAATTCTGTCAGCAACATCTTGTTAAGTGGACCAGTTAAGCAGAATGTGGCCAGTGTTTTAGAAGCCTCCAAAAGAACACAGGTGCTCTCAGCATGAAAACAACCACCCTGTCAGTGAAAGTTTTAGGAGTTCAAGGTCCAAGTCAAATGAGGACATCTCTTCCAAAAGAAAGGACAAACTATTGCATCCCATAATAACCATCAAAAAGAAGGAAACACAACCCTTAGAAATATTTAGAAGAAAACACAATCAGTGTTGGAAATCCACTCTGACCTATTTCCCACGTGCCACAGAAGGATGCTGGCTTGGATTGGGGCCAATGGGAGTCAAAGACATACAGAACATACAAGTTCCACTGGAGTAATTCTGTAGCTTGGACCACATAACTTTACAAACTCTATGATTTTAGAAGTATCTTTGGTGAGACAAGACACCATGTGGAGTTTATGGCAAGTCTCAGCAGCAAAAATAATAATACAGACACTTAAGGTTTTTGAGCAAGTCCATCCTATTTGCAATATCAAATTACTTGGCAAACAACTGGTGATATACTATTGAGCACTTGTTTTGGCAAAGTATTTACATATATGCTACCTAGAGTCCAGATTGCCACAGATGCCCATTACAACCTAGGATCTATCAGCCAGGTTCTAAGATCAAACACCCTGCAGCAATCTATCAGTAGCTGAAAACAGTATATTCGAAACTGAGCACAAACAGTTGTGCAGACTCATTCTCCTCAACTCATACCTATGACTGCATGGCAAGTCCCTTACAACTACCAACTCCAAGCTGTGTTCACAGAAGGCTTAGCTCCATATGTGATAAAACAAAAAAGGTACTGCACCTGCCCTGCAGCCCCATAAAATCTGCCTTCAAAAACAGCAAAGAGGGAAAATCCACCTGATGGGCAGAGTTCATGGATGTTATGTTTTGTCTAAAAAGACTTGTGGTTGAGGAAATAGTACATATAGCCTTATTGGCGGAAGTAAATGGCTTATTTGGTTGTTGGCTGGAGACCTGAAAATAGAAATAACAGATCAGTGACAATAACTCATGGTAAGTGGAATGCAAATGTACCTCCTATGGGAAGCAGATAGATCTCTGTATACCAAACTACTGCCTCTAGAAAAAGACCATTCTGCACAAAAGGGACACGAAGCAGAAAGCATTTTCTGAAGAAGGCTGTAACAATTTATCTGCCTTACAAGTCTGCCTTTATGTGCTACCTTGACACTATTTCCATCAACTGTTGGAATATAAACTCCTTTCCTTTTAACCTGAGTGGGCCTTTGTCTCTGCCTCAAACAACAGATGACCACAGAATTGATGCGTGTGTCTTCCAAGGCAAGATTGCAAGAGAATGTTTCTATCCTTTCAGGAAAGACGTTCTCAGATTCCTGCCAGGAGACTTTAAGGGCGCTCAGACCATGGGAGAGTCTATATGGTGAAGTCACATGTAATAGTTCTACCACTAATCCAGAATAGACGCCAACTGTCCCCCAGAGTATCCTCCACCACACATGTGAGTGAATACGCCTCCAGCAGATTTTGGCGTCCAGAGGTCAAGTCATCCTGCATCTTCAAGTCTTCCTAGGTAAGGACTCAGAAATTCTGGGACAGAGATGAGCCATTCTGACTACCCTTTGTGTTGATTCTTGGCCCACAAAACAAATGAATATAATAAACTGGATGTTTTGTACCACTAAGTTGGGGTGACTTGTTACACAGCAATAGCAATGGGAATAAAGTCATAAACAACTAAGCATGCATAATGACTTCAGCAGTTGACATCTGTCATTTTGTCATCAAGCCATCCCAATGTGAGTTCAAAGGGCACAAGAAGGAAGGAATATAAGCCCCAGTATGAAGATTGAGTTCACTGAATGATGCAGAGCTTCATTAGTCAAGATCGAGCTGGTTAATGCTGCTGCCAATGTCTAACCTGCCAGGAAGAGGGTCTCTGATACTCATCATTCCTTAAAGGGATGGGGCAGTCACTTGGTGGTAACTGAGTACCTTGAAATTCATTCACACATCAAAGAGCAAAAATTCACCTGGACTGGCACTTACACATATAGGGAGGCTTCACAAAGTTCATGGAAAATATGTAGTCTTTTAATTTTATCTTTCCATTGGCTTACTGATTCCCCTTATTCTGGGTATAGGTTTGTCCTTCCTGATTACAGGGCCTCAACAAATACCTCAAACCAAGGATTTTCATAATATGAGATCGACCAAAACAGCATCTCTTCTCACACTACACTAAACAAAATGATCGACTGAAGCTCAAAAGAATGGGCATATGATTATGGAATCTAATGGGTCTGCTACATCATGCGCCACCCAAAAGCTGCTGGCCTGAGAGAATGCTACAACAGACTTCAGAGGAACCAGCTCACACAGTAGCTTAGAGATGACAGATGAGTGGAATGGATACCACACTCAGCAGGCAGACTCTTAACTTGTGAGCTTAACATGAAGCTGTATTGCCAGAGGTAGAATACACACACCCAAGAGCCACAGCTGGAAGGATAAACCCAGTGACCCATATGGGTTATTGGTGCTTTCTTTCCCTAGAATGCTGTATGGCTAACATATATTGGATCCAGAGTAAGAATACTTCCTCCAGGGGCAACAATCAGGGTGTCAAATTCCCCTGACATCTGTCATCTGTACACTTTGGGCTCCTTATGCAAAAGTTAGCAGACAAAGGCAAGAGTTGTCTTTCAGGCCAAAAAAAAATATTAATAATCCTCGATGTTTGGAGGAAGCAAGACTTCTGTTACGTGACATGAGCAGGGGAGAAGACATCTGCCACTCAGGTGACCTACTTAAGAACTCCGTGGCGTTCTCCTACCTAGTTCTAAGAGAAAACTGAGAAACCTCAGCTGTGTCCTGGGGAGGGTGTGGTGTCCAGGATCTCAGGCCCTTCACGCACTTCATCAACTTGCCCATCTGAATTGCTAACTGAGGGAGTGACGGGTGTTAGGAGAGACAGGAAAGGGGGATGATGAGTGATGAGTATCAGCTGTCACAGTAGGGGTTGAAGTTTATCTTGCTAAGAAAAGATGCCTAGATCTAGATGAATTCCCTTCAGCAAGCAACTACAAACAGCACAAAGGGTCAAGTGCGATTGGCCATTCAGAACCCCTTCTGCTTGAAGGCATCCACTCATCCAACCAAAAATGTTACCTGGTGACCGTTCACAGTTGAATTCCTCCCAAATCTGCTTTTGACCACTGGGAGACACCTTACCCAGAGACAAGGCTCCTCCTCAAAAGGAGCTACATGCAGTGTTGGTAGATAAAGGGGTAAAAACGACTGTCCCTGAATAGGGGACATCTCCAAAGGCCCATCCTAGCTTCAGTGTATTCCATCCACTTAGCTTAGAACTGTGTTGCAGCTGAATCAGAGTTCACCATCTCCCTCTACTCAACTTGGCTCCCTCTTTTCCTTACAAGTGTTCTACCCAAGAACACTGCCTAATAACCCACCAGTCTGTAAATATCCTCTTAGGGTCACTTTCCTGAAGAAATTATCCTAAGATGGGCAAGGATTGCATTCTGCCACTATTTATTCTATGAGTTAGCATTATCTGGGAGCCTTCTATCACTCTGTGATAACGCCAAATCTATTCTTGTTGATTCTTCCTGTTTCACTAGGCCATGATCATGAGCGGGTCAACACATCTTCTGCTACCCATGCAACCTGAAACTCAATCTCCCAGAGCACAACACAGTGGTATGCTGGAAGGCTGCCTTATTAGTCTTCATTACTGGTTTTATCAATAATATCCAAACTGCAGAATTTCTGATTCTTTCATTAATAATGTGAAAACCTCTACCATGCTATTATTGTGGAGAGCATGGCAACATTGTAAAGTGAATGAGAAACAGACAATAGCTAAGTCACCAGAAAGTGCATTTATGGCGAATTTAGAATAATCTTTAAGAAAATCTTGATGATACCTTTTTTCCTTCTTATAAAACGATTTATTTATCTGAAAGGTAGAGTGACAGAGATAATGGGAGAGACAGAGAAAAAAAGGGATCGGGATCTTGCATCTGCTGGTTTGCTTCCCAAGGGGTAGAAACAACCAGATCTGTGCCTGACCAAACCTGGAGCCCATCACTCCATTCAGGTCTCCTATATGTGCAGCAGGAGTTCAAGTACTTGGGTCATCTTCTGTTGCTTTCCCAGGTGCACCAGCAGGGAGCTGGACCAGAAGCAGAGAAGCTAGGACTACAACTGGTGCAATACGGTATGCTGACATCGCAAGCAGTAGCTTAAACCACCATACAACAACACCAGCCCTGACATTAAATGTTTCCAATCAAAGACATTTAAACAGATTTTTCATAATCATAAGATATTTCATCTTTTATTTTGTTTAAGAATCTCTTTGGAGCTTTGTGTGATAGCGGGTAAAGCTGCCGCCTGTGACACTGGAATCCCATATGGGCACCAGTTCGTGTCCCACCTGCTCCACTTCTGATCCTGCTCCCTGCTAATGGCCTAGGAAAAGCAGCTGAAGATGGATCAAGTGCTTGGGCCCTGGACACCCATGTGGGAGACCCGGAGGAAGCTCCTGGCTCCTGGCTTCAGCCTGGCCCAGCACTAGCTGTTGTGGCCATCTGGAGAGTGAACCAGCGGGTAAGAAATGTCTGTCTCTGTGTGTCACTCCCCCTCTATCTGTAACTCTGACATTCAAAGCAATAATTATTAAAAAAAGAAAAAATATATTTTCCAGCTTTTATGTAAGCATTCAATTATTATATAATATTCAGATAAATTTTAAACCATCACATACAGATACACTTAGGTATATAGTTTTATGCCTATTATTAAGTCACTATCCACTTTCACTGAAAATAGAGCATGAATCTATGGTACTTAAAATGAAAAAAATTGGAAGTGCAGAAAGACATAACTGGGGTATGCTATATTCAAGAAGCACTTCCCAATATAGCATTAATGAGTAAAGTAGTAACAAACATAAGATCTATAAAACTCTTCTGAACTCGGATTTGACTCATCTTTTACTGTATTCCTTCACAAAGACTTCAGTTTAATTTGAAAATATTTGTTACAAAATACATGATGGCCCATGCCACTTCACATTATTACCACAATTTTCAGTGAGCAAAAAGTCATATCCTATTATCTTCCAGGATTTGATTCAAATATGAATAAATCACTGTTTTAGAGAAGGAATTTACAAAGTCAATCCTTCTCCACATTTTTAAAATAAAGAGATTTGGCTTCAAAATCCAGTAACAACACGGTTACGCTACAACTTTAAGCGAATTGCCAAGTGTGAAATGTGAATTTATAATGTATTTCAGAGCAGTGCTCTTGCAGCGAAGCTGAATTAAGAGTTAAAGTTCTAAAGATTCAACTTCCTCTGGAAATTTGGGGGGTGGGGCTACGAGTTAAAGAAAACCTCAGCTGCTTAGACATGCATGGCACTACAGCTGCGTATAATACCTTTCCTGTTCTCTCTTGAAATGGTTTCCTATCGAAGCAGCTTCTGTATCAATCACACAACAACCAGAATGGTACAGGGTTACCCATGACAGTCACTGCATTCAAACAGCATAGGAAAAAGTGACTTTTCTAGAAGCTAATGCTGTAGCTTAAAGCCTCCAATCCCTAGCTGCACTAATTGTTAAGCTTTGAGGTTTGACAAACTCACTGGCAGCTAAGAGAAGGGCAGAGCTTGCAATCAACTGTCCTCTTAAGCACAACAAGATTTGCAAAAAAAGAAATCCGCTCTTATAGTCTCCTCAATTAACTCTGCAAAAAAAAAAAAAAAAATCTCAAGCAATAGCTAGAGGAAACTCAAGGCAAAAATCAGGCCAAATGTGACATTTAACTATCAATCTTACCAAGGCCAGTGACTGTTAATCAGCCAGGGGAAAAATAAAATAGTGCACCTGACAGTGGTTATTTTTTATAAGCACATGCTCACTATTTTACATGGAGAAATATATGACTTCTACAGAATATGTAGTGTAGACATTTATTCATTTTTATAGGTTACTAATTATGAATAAGCTTAAAATATCCTATCAGTCCAAAAATAAACTATACCAGAGAGTCCTCAGTATAGGCATTTCAATGCTAAAGAGAAAAAAATGTCATTTCTTTTCCATAAAAAGAAAACCGTATGGTATAAAATGCTGACATTTGCTACCTACACACATTTCTCAGGCAGAAAAAAATATATAAAATTTATCACTAAAGGTACATTTCAAAAATACAATATTTGAGGTAAGTTCCATGCATGGCAAAATGTGAGCAGCTAACTTGAATGTTATAATTGCAATAAACATAAATATATGAGCATAATGTTAATGATATGTACTTGAATACATATATTTATATTTTTTTATTTTAAGCTCAGCCACCAACATCTGTACAGTAATTATTTAAACCTTTTGTGTTTTAGATTTTGCATCTATCTTATTCAAAGATTAGAATATGGTATGATATACATTAAACCCTAATATAATGCATGTCATCTATCAGACACTTGACAGAGATTATTTTATTAAGAATACTATATGCTGTGTATAATTATTTTTCAATAATAGATGGGGAAAGATGGAAGATAACCTGGTACTTAAGTGTGACTTGTGGATACATTTTAGTACCTGCACATGAATACAGGTATGTGTGAGGCATGACAAGGAGAAAGGACCACACAGAAGGAAGAAGGGCCTTCTGTGGATACAAGCTGATGCTAGGTGTCCAATGTTAACATCACCGCAATGCAGATAGAATAAACTACCTATGCACTGTTTTATGCAACTAAAACTATTTCCCTTTTGTCAACTGCAGAAAAGAGAAGAAGTAATGTGAGTTCCTAAAAAGTAATGCTGTGAATTCATGAACAGTACAAACATGAATGAATCACAGAAAATATCAAAAATCAAAATGAAGCTGAGGGCAGAGATCGCATGGCCTGCTGCCAACACTGAATCAAGGTCACCTTTGCAAGGGAAATGAGAAAGTCATCCAATTCCTGAAGCTTTACCTAAATAAAGCTCAGCTACTAGCCCACAACACCCACTCAATGAATACACATAGACATACATATGTATACATGGTGTACAAGTGCAAGTGTGCATGAATGTATGTTTTAGAGTAAATGTATATATATACACTCTATGAACAAATACACGATTATAGTGATTGTGTGTGTGTGTGTGCGTGTGTGTGTATTCTTATACAATATAAATGTTTCTAAGAGTTATGGCATTAACACGTGTGTTTCAATGATGGCAGAAAACAAAAAAAGTAAGCATTTTGCAATATTAACCCAAATGATATAAGAAACACTGAGTTTAACAGCAACATTAGAGAGAGCAGGAAAAAGCCTACTTGCAGCCCCAGCTGTTGCAATTGGAGGACCATGACAGTGAGGCAGAGGGGATTATCAAACAGCAGCAGCCTCAGAGTAACAAGGCAGAGCACTCCAAGTGCCAGCCCACTGGGAGTTATTCTTATCTCCAGAAAAGAACAGCAAGTTTGGAAATCCCAGTCGTCACACTGATGACAAAACTAAAAAATGTACAATATTGCAGGGTTGGTCCTATGAAGGAGAATCCTTAGACAAGTCTATTTAGGTGAATCTATGCATGACCAAGAAAGAACAAAGCTAACCAAAGACAGAATTTTAATTAATGGTGGACTAAGACTGAGAACTCTTTAGACTAAATACTGCAGCTCTGTTAAGAGAAAGGGTACAGGTAGTACAGAGATCAGTAGGCACATGAACAAAAAGCAAAATGAAACTTGAAAAGTAAGGGCAAATCCCAGCAGTGGTGCAGAATAAGGCATGGCAAACAGTGAACAAGCAGAAAAAGAGGATGAAAACACTAGCTATATCACTTCTTAGTCACAGCTTCACTAACTCTGGGGTACTGAGATAAGACAGCCAGCTCCTAAACTATGTACACTCACACCCATCTCATACCCAGAGTTTCTTGTGTGCATATGCCTCAAGTGACTTGTTTCACAAAGCCAATACTGTCCATTCCACAAAATGGGGAAATTTTCAACTCATAACTTTGTCTGTTTATGTTCCTGATCAAAGATTACCTTCTAGTTTGGCTCAAGAGGAACCTTCTGATATGCCCAAGCAATAAGGAATTAATATTCTACCATATAGACTAACCTAATTAAACAACTGTACCCATTTACTTAAGTTTACCAGCAGGAAGTATTGAAGTGAATTACCTTTTACCTTCAAGAAACAGAATGCAAATGTTTAGCAAGGATAATTAAAAAGAACTAAATATGAAAACTTTTTTTATGTATGTGGCTGTTAAGAGTATAACACTAAGTAAACCCAAGGCTTTTCAGTTAGTATTCATTTAAAGATTTCCTAAATGATTAGGTGATTATCTGGGAAACAGCAATTATGGTCACTTTGCAATCAAAATGATGTTATGCAATAAGTTGTGATAACCCCATTTACTGATTTATCCTCAATTTCTATTTTTAAACTGCCAATTATAAGTATTGTAATAAATATATCCTCAGGGTCTTTTTTCCCCATTTGGATGGATTATTTTTATATAAATTTCTATTTTAACTTGGTCTGGAATCTTCTTACACCTTGATGCAAAATAAGATTTATAAATATATTTCACAACACACGTACACTTACATAAGTTTAACCATAATCATAAAGCTGAGGTTATAGTAATATTGTTTGCAGTTCTTACATGAGGGAAGACATCAGGGCCCTGCCAACTACCACCATGAAAACTAAGGAGCAGAGGGAGAAATTCCAGGACTATATGCATTGAAAGGCAGGCAGGCAGGCCTCAGTAACAGTATCCACTATGCAGGCATACAAAATACTTTACCCACATTGATATTATTTGTACCAATATACCACTTCAGTTACTTTCTGCTATAGTGTACAACTGGAGTATATTTTACAGAAAAAAAAAATCTGTGACTTGCTCTTTGTTACTTCCTAGTTTCTTATTCTGTTCCAAAAACTAAGTAACAATACATATGAGACTCAACTGGGGCAGCATCTCAATGCAGGGTGGTAAGAAGAGAGGGAACTCTAACTCTCCATGCTTTTTCCCTTCTGTGTCAGATACATTTATTGACATTTCTTCTGTGCACCTGCCCAGTGTCTAAAGAATGTACTAGATGTGGAAACTGAGGGATAGATATTAAGATTTTTGCCTGAGGTCACACAGTAAAATAACAGCTGAACAAGAAGTAAGCCAAAGTTACCCAACAGTTCTCCTCTACATCATGCTGCCTCGCACAGGAATAAAACACAATAATGGAGCGCATACCTCTGTTTTCATGAGGGAGATGCATTCATCTCAGTGGCTGTACATTTGTAAAGAACAACATGAGGTTTAAGTCATTCTGGCCCCACAGTTTGCTGTTTCTAAGCTGCACTTCTTTTTCACACTCTAAAAAGGCTTTGGAAAGACTCCGACTTTAACTCCAGACAGAAGCTGCTATGTGGTTTCCAAGCTCCCCAAGTTTGCTTAGATGTGAGGAGGGCTTGGTATCCCATAGCAACTTGGCAGATCACTGTCCCATCTTCTGAAGAAGAGGTCAGTTGGTTTCATATTGAAAACACACTAACTGTGACTCTAGGTGGACATAAATACCTGAGCAAGTTCCAAACTATCACACAATAAAATTTATCTCATAAAACAACGGACTTTTGGAAGGGAATAGCATAGGTTAAAGGACAGATACATCTCAGTTGGGTAAACTTTGAAGACATTTCTTCCAATTTGTTAACACATCAACAACAGGGTTAGTTTTCTCTCTGCCCCTACCATGCCTCTGGGTGAAATCCACACTGCAGCAATGCCCTTTCCTTCATCCTTACTGATATCTTGCCAACTCATTTTCAAGGCTTAAATCATGCTGGAGTGACTTTTTCATGTTTTCTCTAACCACGGTAGCAGCTCTAATTGCTCTCTTGCTCCTATATGCCAGCACTTCTATATCTTTCACAACCTGATTATCAGTTTTTCTACTGGGTTTTATGGTATCAGTGAACTTATAACTTGCTGGAGCTTCCAACTCTTGCTACATACATTCCCCACAGGAGTTATATATTAATCTGCTGACTGAAGTCACTTGCATTTAACCGAAACAAAGTTAGAACCTGGGCAACTTGTGCAGAATTTCTACTGGTCACAGTTTCTGAAAACTGGCATGCCTTCCTCAACTATTTCTCTTTCCTCAGATGCTCATTGTAGACTCCTTCTTGGCAATAAGTCCACTGTAGTGGAGGCATGGACCCAATTCACAGTGACACCTCCAAGTAACAGAATGTCTCAACACGTGACTTGTGTCTACCTTTCCTTCAGTTCCCAGGTCACACTGTTGCAGCAGGAAGAATACTGTGGCCTCCAGGGACCACAGCCTCTGTTTCAGAGCCCTCACTTCCCTCACCTCTTCTCTCACAAGACCACAAAAACCTCCCTGCAGATAGATGTCTTTCAGCTTGTCAGTAGACATTTTTCTCCTTTACTCTGTTGGATGCACTTGAACACAGTCCTAGTTTCTTTAGAAAAAAAAATATGATTTTGCTATGTTGCCATTACTTAAAGGGCAGACACATTTTTCAAATAGCCTTTACTGCCTGCTCACCTTTTTCAGATTTCTGCTGTCTTTTGTGCTGTCCATTAAGACTCTGGATGCCTGGCTGTGAGCAAACCCTTAAACTTTCAGACCAACATGTTTTCCTCTCCATGGAGTCACTCAATTATTTGTGTTCCCCTCATCCTCATTACTACAAAGTAAGGCAAGAAATATGCTGCTTGAAGATGCAGCAAGAAGTCACACACTTAACCTCTTCTGTCGATCACATAATAGTCCTTAGTAGTGCCTTGATGATGAACAGAAAAAAGAAATCTTGAGTCTCCTCTTTTTATACAAAGTTGTAGAGCTAGAATATTGAAAAACAAAAAAAATTAATTTTTTCATCCTTCCATAATATGTACTTAATGAGATATTTATAATAAAAGTGTAGAAGCCAAGAACATGTTCCTAATAGCTTAAGTCCTCTTCTGTGATTATTAATTCTTGGGGAATATATGATTTAGATTATGAAAAAGAAATCATCACTTATAATCCAACCAGTGACATCAATAGGAAAGGAAAGAAAGTGTTTTCAAATATAAGATTAGAAGTAGCATAAGAGTTTTGGAAAAGTACAAGAAACCAACATAAAAATAAATTTTATTCTCCATTTTATATCAGTAGAATTTCATATATATAATTTCTAACTATATCACCTTGCACTGATTTCATTTATTGGATGTAATGAAACATGGGGAATTTCAATAACTAAAAAAATCCATCCAATAAATGTCTCTGGACCCTGGAAAAAAGAAATTTTACTGAATATGACCTCCATTTGCCTAACACAATGGTTAGTCATTGTGTCTTCAGTGTGGTAAGTTATGACATATTCAAGTCTTTTTTCATTTAAAACTTTATTATCTTATATGACCAAAATTCATTAATTATATTTAAAAATAAAAATAGGATGCAGATTTTGATAAATATAATTATTTATTCAGTCTGATTTAAGTAATATATTTATATCGACAATCACTGAATCAAAAATTAAACTGCACTTTGTGGGATTATTCAGTTCTTGTGAATTACCATGAAGCTAAAACCATTTGCCCCATTCATATCTGAAATGCAATCAATATAATAATATTTTCTGTATCCTTCTAGTAGTGAAAAGGGAGATGAAGAAAGACCTTTCCCAATCTAACTTCAACCTGATTTCACATTCCTTTAGTCAACTAAGCTTCCAAAAGGCACTTTCAGGATTAGACTGGTACATCTGGCTGTTTGCCATTGCCTTGTGGATTACAGCCTTGGGCTCAAGTCTCAAAGGGTCTTCCCAAAGCATGAGAACCCAGCCAGAGAATAGGAGTGATGAATCACCTCTGTACTTGGAAAGTAATCTAAGATGATGGATACTAACACCATCTTAATAAGACAGAAACTGGACCCACAAGACCATGCTAAACTTGCATCCCCATGAGCCCTATCCCAATCACACTTGCTTTAAAAGAATACAGGACATCCTCTTTCAGAGAAGTTCATCTGCACCTTGCTCCTCAAGAAAGGTATAAGGTGGTTCACAACTACAAACTAAGATAAACAAGATACAACATAAATATATGATGAATTAGAAGAAGAGGCAATACAATTAATCAAGGAAATCAAGATAACGAAAACGGTCTTCCTATTACCTTTTGAGATATTGTATCACTGGATGAACCAATCTTTTAAACCTTACCACTGGCTCTTAATTCTCTGAACCCTGGCACCCTCACTGACATGTTCACTCTAAAATGATTCATTAGGTTTGATTTATAACCTCAATTAAGCATAATTATTTTACAGTTAGAAGTACACCTAGAAGATGCACTGGAGTCATACAAAACATGAAGAAGTTACATCATATAAAACAAACTACCATTTTGCACAGGAGATCTCATTAATATGAATAGTATATTCATCTTGAATGGACAAAAAATGATCCCAAGATACAGTGGGCGGCCCAGTCACTTTTCCTTGGTGATAGTGCCCAAGGTGGTAATAAAAGTGTGTGTGAAGACGTGGGGACAGTGGAGTAGGGCGAGAGAGATTACAGACGATCTTATGTAATAGAGCTGCAGATTGATTTCTGTTAGCAGCTTCATTAAAGTCATTTCCTCTTTGGCTGATAACCTGAACACTATCCAGTCAAAAGCAGTATTCATTGCAGGGCCTCTCCTAACTCAACCTGGACAGAAATCACCATCAACGGACCTTAGGATAAATGCTAGGAAAAACAGCTATATCCTAGGATTGGCTTTCATGGCCAAGTGGGCTTCCGTGGAAACCTTAGCATTTTGGATTATTGTTAATCCAGATTCAACCCCTTGATGGCCTCAAATATCTTCAGAGCCTTCCTGTCTCACTTATCTCCCTGTTCTCAATTCCACAACGTGTTGTGTGGCCAGCGGCTGCCTGCAGTGTCATTCTTGAATTGTACGAGATTTACTGACATTAAATGTTAATAAAGCTTGCTAATTTGACAAACACGTGTGTTTGATAAACTTTGTCTACTTAGTTCTTCCAACGCATCCTGGAAGCAATGTCTGGACACTGCATTAACTGTTTCAGGATACTATGCGATTGGGCATCCACTCAAATGACTCAGGCGTCGGGCTTGATGTTGTTTTTCCTTTGTTGTGAGATTTGTTTGTGCTAACGCAGTCATAGTATTTTAATTTAAAGCATGAGGACCAGTGGTAAAAATACAGTGTGTGTCAATCAGTGGAGCATTTTTCCCCTTTTTAAGCAAGTCAACTGACAAGTTTCCAGGAGGTATGATTCTTCATACTAAGTCATCATCAACAGAGCTTCAAGAAAATACAGTTACATTACATAACACCACAAAAGGGCTTTGGGAAAATGACCTCTCAAGACTAGGAAAATGCTTTGAGTCACTGGGCTGTAGATACTCCAAGAAGCACATGCAGAGCTGAGTTAACACTCTGACCTTTGACATATAACTGATTATTCTAAACCTAATGCAATGTGAGTGCAACAAAACTGTATCAGTTTATTGTGTATTTAATGATTTTTTTGGGGGGGTTAGTGGTGTCAATTAAGCCAAAAGAGAATTTACCTAGAGCTTAAAAATTCCAGGAATATTTTTGGGAAATAATTAATATAAATAATTTTTAAAATTCAGGAAGAAAAAAATCTATTGCTAAATATATATATATATATATATATATATATATATATATATGCCAGCGCTATGGGCCAGCACTATGGTATAGTGGGCTAAGCCTCTGCCTGTAGTGTCAGCATCCCATATGGGTGCCTGTTCTAGTTCTGGCTTCTCCTCTTTCGATCCAGCTCTCTGCTAATGGCCTGGGAAAGTAGCAGAAGAATGCCCAAGTGCTTGGACCCCTGCACCCACATGGGAGACCTGGATAAAGCTTCTGGCTCCTGGCTTCAAATTGGCTCAGCTCCAGCCATTGCAGCCATTTGAAAAGTGAACCAGATGATGGAAGACCTTTCTCTCTATCTCTACCTCTCTCTGTTACACCACCTCTTAAATGAACAAATAAGTACACACACACACACACACAGATTTATGTATAGACCATCTCCAAATGGGTATAACCCAATTAAAAAGTCATCTTGAGAAGGCCACATAATTCTTTTAAACGTTTTTGTAAGTATTTATTTGTTTATTTGAAAGGCAGAGTTACAGTGAGGCAGAGGCATAGATAGACAGAGAGATCTTCCATCCACTGGTTCACTCCCCAGATGGCTACAATGGCCAGAGCTGTGCCAATCCGAGGCCAGGAGCCAGGAGCTTCCTCCCAGTCTCCTACACAGGTACAGGGGCCCAAGGAATTGGGCCATCTCCTGCTGCTTTCCCAGGCCATTGCAGGGAGCTGGATTGAAAATGGAGTGGGCCGGCACCGCAGCTCAATAGGCTAATCCTCCACCTAGCAGTGCCGGCACACCGGGTTCTAGTCCCGGTCGGGGCACCGGATTCTGTCCCAGTTGCCCCTCTTCCAGGCCAGCTCTCTGCTATGGCCCAGGAGTTCAGTGGAGGATGGCCCAAGTGCTTGGGCCCTGCACCCCATGGGAGATGAGGAGAAGCACCTGGCTCCTGGCTTCCGATCAGCGCAGTGCGCCGGCTGCAGCACACCAGCCACGGCGGCCATTGGAGAGTGAACCAACGGCAAAAGGAAGACCTTCCTCTCTGTCTCTCTCTCACTGTCCACTCTACCTGTTAAAAAAAAAAAAAAAAGAAAGAAAGAAAGAAAGAAAATGGAGCAGCTGGGACTCGAATGCATACCCATGTGGGATGCTGACACTTCAGGTGATGGCCTTACCTGCTATGCCACAGCGCCAGCCCCAGACCACATGATTTTTATACTAATCTATTACAAAGAGAATTTTGCAATCTTTCAGAAGTATTTTCAAACAATTTATGTTACTGTAATGTCAAATCTGACATGATATTTATAAGGAATATATAGGATATCCCCATTTTTAAAAAATTTAATGACACCAGAATTAGTTGTGTGTAGTCAGGCATTCTAGCATAGTCTCCCTTCCCTAATGGCCACATCATATATAAACCTTAACCAGTACACCGTTTGCTTAGTAACACTCACGACCAATGAATGACAGGCAGGTGCCTAGAATCATAGCAGAAACTTTTACACCAAAGTCTGTACATACTTGCCAAACCAGGTATCCTAAGAAGATGACAGTACTCAAGAAAACATAGATTGTGCATTACAACAAGTACTCTTAAGTTACTCAAAATTAAAAATCTGAATTTCATCCTCAAAGTTTTTCAGACAGGAAGTGGTAGGAGAAAGGAATTGCTTGGTTATTCCAGGGAAGAAAGATTAAAATAATATAGGTCTAAATCATGTAGGTAATTTTAGGCTACAATGAAATTATTTTTGCCTGTTATGTAGAAAATTGTCAATGAATCTAGCCACAAGAAAGTAGTATTAAGAAATAATATTTCATGTATAGTATATAGTGTGAATAATCTCATAGCTGGCACACATGTGCAAAGGCAGTGTGGAGGCAGATATATGGATATAGGTTTTATGCTGGCAAAGATCCTATCTATGTGAAATTTCTACTTGAAACTGATCTGCTTTGCAACTAATCTTTTTCAAAGATCTTCATGTAAAATTTCCAAAGCACACTTTAAGAACCTTACAAATACTGTATTTATGTTTCTTATGTTGATCAATGTTCTCTTTCCACTAAACAAAAATAAACTGTTTTCTTCCCCATAACCTCTCCAACAACTGAAAATAAAACTACTTCGTGGTAGCAAAGGTCATGACTGATGAAGCCAAAGCAATGAAAGTGTGAGTCCAGCTCACAGACCTCGGGTCGCACAGCAATGGTCACTTGTGATGAAGAGCAAGGGCTGGGCTGCAGGGTCCCAAACGCTGAGTACTCCATTTAGAAAGGTCTGGGAGGGGCCAGGCGTCCACACTTCTAACACGTTACAAGTTGAAGCTGCTGCAACTTGAGTACAGGCCACCACAGGTTGAGCACTAAATTCTATGACATGGGAGCCATATCTGAAGAGTAGTATGTAGATATTCCTTGTGCCCACATAATAAATGTGGCATATATAATGGCCCGGGATGCTGATTAGTATCTCTTACTGAAGTCAAGTCTGTTCCTAGCTAAGTGACAACCGCATCAACATGAAGACAAACAAAAACAGGATCACCATCTTCATCACAATGACCAGCGAGGCGGGAGAACTGCCTTCTCCTTTATTGCTAAGGGACACGCGGCACGGGATTATTTTAATGCAATCCTTTTTCCACTTGTCTCCACTGTTGAGTCTTATGCTCTCCCACCGCCTGGCTCCACAGGAGACTTGGCAAGACAAATCAGGCGACTGACCAAAAGTGACCAGAGAATAGAACGGAACCATTCTTTGGAATCCCTGGGGTCCCAGGGTCCACCACGCCCCCCTCCCCAAATTTCTTACTTCTCATGACTTCCGCCCCCCCAACACTGTCTCACATAAACAATTTGTAAAAGAAGAACAAAAGTGTCCTTTTGACTGGGATGATCCGAACCAATGAGAGAGGAACAGACTTGGACATGGCCTGAGAGGCAAAGTCTCCCGGCCTCGGGACAGGTCCCTCGAGAAAGCTCCGCCTGCAGCATTTCCCCAGCCCCAGGATCCCAGCTGCTCAGGACAGAACAAGGTCCAGCTGAGTCCAGAGAGCACGCAGGGAATTCCTGCTGTCTTCGGTCCCACCTCCCGCTGTCTAACAGCTCGGCCAGGAGGCTCAGAGCCTCCCTCGCGCCCGAGCGCCCCCTTTACCCAGCTGCGGCCACTCCCACCACTGAGCGAGTTGTCTTTCCTTAGAAAATTGAGATGCTTTAGAGGCAGGATGAAGTGAAGGTTTCCTGGCCCCAGTCCAGCAGGGAACCAGGAAGACAGGAAAGGGGAGTGGCAGAGCAGGCGGCATCAGAGCTCTGAGGGCTGAGGACAAACCCCCTCGCAGCCCCACAGCCCTGCTCGGCTCCGGACTGGACGTGCAGGGCAGGCAGTCAAGGCTGGCTCTCAGCTTCCGATTTCATCCCCAAATACTCATGCACTGGCACCCACGTCCGTCCACTCGGCAGTCCGCTGCAGGGTCTGCAGGGAAAGCTCGACCACTTCCACAAATGCTCATTCACGCCTGGTGGCCCGGGGCGGGCCGCCACGGACCTAGCCTTGCAGCGCTGGGGTGCAAATCCCCAAGGGCGACGCGAACCGGATGCCCCGCGCACATTTTCCAGAGATTGGCGGGGGGAGGGGGCTGACCTGCGGTCTGCCTCTTCACCTCCCACCCTGGGTCGGGAGAACGCAAAAGTTATTTCCCTTTAGGAGCCCCGTGCCTTGTCCCAGGAGAACACTTGCATTTCAGCCCAGTGTTAACTGGGGCCTGAGTGTGTGTGTGTGTGTGTGTGTGCGCGCTCGCGTGTGCGTGTGTCTCAAAGCCAAGGGTGCCAACTGCTGACAGGCGAAGGAACCTGGATTTGCTTTTGAGGACTTCAACGCCCTCGAATTAGCAAACTCGCCCTTCTCCAGTTCGTAACCCTTGCAAGCTCTGAGTCCTCCAGAGACAGGCTGTGAAGACCGTATCCCGGCCGCAGCGAGCTGGCGTCCTGCGGACTCGGCCGCCCGTTCATTCATGCGTTCGTTCATCCATTCACACCAACGTGTCCCTTAATTGTGTCTGGCACTGGAGAGCCCTGCCTGCTATGTTCCCTTCCCCGAGTCAGTGCTCATGGCAACGGCTGGTGCAGAGCGCGACTCCACCGTCACCCCACTTCCTGAGCCGGAAAACCCAGCCATGCAGGCATCCGCGGCACCAGGCAGAGGTGGAGAGCTGGCGGGAGGCGGCGCGGCGCGGGGGACGGAGAAGGCTTGCGGGGGAGACTCGCGGGGGTCACATTCGGAGCTTCCCTCCCCGAGGGAGCGCGGCCGACCCCTCGCGGCGCGCAGGGAGCCAGACCGCGGTTAGATCAAAGGCAGCCCAAGCTCCAGCCCCCGCGGGGATCCATCCAGTGCGAGCCACTCGTCCGCGCGAGTGCGGGGCCGCCGCTGGCCCGACCCAACTCCGAGCCCCGAGCGGAGGCGCCGGGGGAGCGGCTGGCAGCCCAATCCGCAGCGCGCTCGCCGCCTCTCTCTCTCTCTCTCTCTCTCTCGCTTGCCCACAGCGCGAGGAAGTGTAAATCAAACCCCGCGCCGGGAGGGGCCCCGGGCGGCGCGACTCCTGCGTTGTCGCTCCCGAGCCTCTCTCGCCTTAAGAACCACAAGGTCACGATAACGTCGCGATGGCACTCACCGTACACTCCCTGGCCGGAGATCCCCTCCAGGAGGACTGTCAGCAGCCACACGAGACCGTACACCAAATCCATCTTCACGTGAACATGAACATATCCAGCCCAGGTCCGGGTGGGGGACGCGGCGGGACCTTCCGGAGGCCGGCGGCCGGCCCGAGCCGAGGTGCCCGGGCACCGCTGACCCAAGAGGCAGCGCCGTCCGTCCGTCCGTCCGTCCGTCCTTTCCCGGCGGCGGCCGCGAGCGGAGCCCAGGAGCCCGCACACGCGCACACACACACACACACACGCACACACACACACACACAGAGAATACCCTGACACACACTCGCACGCACGCCGCACTCACACCGGGCGCCGGGGGCGGGGGAGGGAAACCGCAGGCGCCGGCGGTGGTGACAGCGAAGGGGAGCCGCGAGGCGAAGCGCTCCTCTGCGAGCCGCGGGCTCGAGTCTCAGCAGCGGCGGCGGCGGCGGCGGCGGCGGCGCGCCGGGCTGGCGGCTGCGCGGGCAGGGGGCCGGGGGCCGCGCGGAGCTGAGCCGGCTTGGACGGCGGAGCTGCAGGAAGTGGCCTCTGACCCGGGGGGGCCCCCGAGCAGGGCTCTGTCGCCTGGGTTCGCCTTTACAAAGTAACTCGCGAAGGTCCCCGGAGGAGCGTCAAGCGGCGGCAGCGGCCCGCCTGCCCGCAGTCCGGAGCCCTCAGCCCTGCTGTCTTGCCTTCCCCCATTCCATCAGTTGCCATTGCAACGCCAATCCTGTTACACGATACAGACTCGCATCGCCGAGCGGGGCGCGGAGGAAGAGGAGGAGTGGGGCTGAGGAGGAGGTTTGGGGGGGGGGGAGAGCAGGGACGGGAGGGGGGCAGGAGGAGGAGAGGGGTCCAACAGGGAGCGAAGTGCGCGTCTGGAGCTCGCCGGGGCACCAGCCGCCGCGGCCGCTTCTGCTCTCCGAACAGCCTTCAGCGCCCAGCCAGCGGAGAGGCGGGTTCTGGCGGGCCGCGCCGATCCCGGGGAGCCGAGAGCAGAGTCCAGGCGCCGCCACTTGCGAGAGAGGCAGAACGGCGAGCTGGGAGGCGAGCGGCACACACGTCGACGCGTGCCCACCGGCACTGCGCGCGTCCTCTTCGCTTCCGCGCCACCCCCGCCAGGTGCAGGGGGTGGGGGCGGTCGGGACCGGCGCGAGCGGAGCCGTGCAAGGGCTTCCCCGCCGGAGCTAACGTAGCGGTGGCATCCAGAGGCGAAGGCGGGAGCGGCCGCCTGCGGAGGGCACCGGGCTGCGTGGCCGCCGCTGCGGCACAGGCGCCCGGGCTGGGCGGCGGAGCGCCCGGGGTTCGACGCCGGCCGGAATCCCTGGGTTGGCCAGGGGGTGCGCGCCGCGGAGGCGGACGCCGGAGCAGGAGGAGGAAGAGGAGGCGAAGGCGGGCGCGGGGCGCTGGCGGACAGGCTGCGGGGCTGCCGGGCTGCCGGGCTGCCGGGGAGGAAGGCTGTGTGTGGTCACGTTGTGCGCTACGTGCTGAGAGCGCGAGTTGCTCTCCGCAGCCGGGCGACGTCAAAGCCGGGTGCGCGGCTCCTCTGCCTGCGCTGCTCCTCCTTCGCCCTGCCTTCCTGTGTCGCCGAGCGGCTCCCAGCCTCCAGCCTGCCCCGCCGAGGCCTCCGCGGCTCCCGGAGCTCCTCGGCCGCCGGAGCCCCTCACTTATTCCTGCCGCCGCTGTCGGCCAGCCACCGCCTGAGACCCTGGCTAAGTACGTGACACGCTCTCCCCGCCCCGCCGCCCAAGGTCTTCCAGCATCCGTCCTGCGTGGCTAGAGGGCAGAACAGGCCACAGCGCTTGGAAGCGGGAACACTTCCACCCCATTTTTCTTTTTTTTTTTTTCTTTTTCTTTTTTTCTTTTCTTTTCCCTTTTCCTTTTCCCTTTCCTTCCTTCCCCTTTCCGTTCTATTATATTCTCATTCTCTCTCCCACTCTCTCACCGTCAATACGCAGATGAAGGCTCTGTTGGGAGAAAATTCGAGTTCAGGGATTATTTTATTTTAGGTGCCTATTTCCTCTTAAAGTGAACTGCTTGGGGAAAAAAGTCTTTCATTTTTTATGAAATATCTTGTGCTGAATAGTTCTAATGTTTAAAAATAATCATAGTTTTACAAAAGGGTTACCGAATCCAGAACATCTTTAATGTACCTGGGAACAAGTGTAGAAATAACTTCACCACAAATTAACAGGGAAAATCTGGGGACACGGGATGGGTAGTGATTTATTTCTGGAACCTAAATAATAAGTGTTTACGCAGTTCATTCCATAGAACATGTTTCTCCCTGTTCAAACAGCAGACAGGCAGGGAGGGGACTGTAATGGTTAAAAACCCTGCATTTATGCATCCGTTATCAAAGTAGGTGCTGTGGGAAATCTGGAGCACGGTATTCATTTTTCAGCTCCGGTAGCAGCCTGGGAGGCACAACACACTGAGGTGCCCCTCAGACTGGGGGGTGCACAGTCCCCACTTCTCCTCTCTTAAGTGAATTATGCGGGTTATTTTGACCCGGTGTGATCAAGTGCTTACTCTCTGCGTTTACAAAATACGAGGAAACTGAATTTTAGACAGTGTGAAGGACCCCTAATTTGTGAAATGCACCTTTGACTAGATGGAATTAAGTAGCACTCCGGAAGCCAAGCTGGCTGTGTGGCATTTGTGCAGGGAAATGAATGATGCGCGGCTCACTCACGGGTCACCTGTCGGGGCGCCGCGGGCTGTGGCGGGCGGAGGGGCGGGTTGTCTTACACAGGGAGCGCTGCCTTTTGTAACCAGGTGGTTCCCGCACACCGCAGCACCAAAGCTTCACAGGGCAGTACCTCCTCGCAAATGGGAGGTCTGAATATGCCTCCTCTGCAAGGCTCTTCTGGATTTTAGCTCATTCTGTCCCGAAGTCGAACTTCCTCTCGCGTTTGCAATGCCCTTCTAGACGCTTAGTTGCGGGATCAGTAGGGTTTGGGGTGTATGTAGGATTATTTCATCATTCCAAGAAGTCAGTGTATCCCCTTTAGCGAGGAACCCAGACTAAGTGATCAGACCTGCTGGGGTTTACTTTTCTTAATCTTCAGCTGGAAACCAGGCCTTTCTTTTCTCTATAATGCACATCTCCCCACAGCATGGAGCCCTCAGTAATTCCTGAATAAAATACTTAGAGCTTGGAGAAAACTTATAGAACCTCGTCATTTTACAATTTACTGAAATTGACGTTGAAATAAAAATTGAGGGAAAAGCCACTTGGCATCTGTTCTGATCCATGCTTTAACCTAGATATTGGACAGTTAAAGACCTAGAAGATAATTTCTTCATTCAAGAACCAATCTATAGGGCATGTTGATCGTATACACTATTTCTGTTGACTTTCTAAGCACTATAAATAATAAAGTGCTAGGGTACAGTGTCAAAATCTTTGCATGCAACCATTAATTGGATTATACAACAGTGAGCAGGAAAAAAAAAATACTGGATTTAATGGAGATCTTTTTTGTTCCTAGGAAAATATGACATAGGTTACTTGGAGGAGGAATTGGTCAATCAACCAAGGTATTATTTTCTTCTTCAAAGTCGACATTTTAGGCTCTGCTGACTCAACAGGCATGATGCACAGCGCTACACCATAGCAATGGCTATTGAAAGCCTCCAGGTGGTGAGCCTGAGCTGAGGCTTCAGGACAGGCAGGAGATATTTTAGCAGAGACAAGGGCAGGAGCTCTAGAAGATGCTCATTTGAAATCAAACACAGGACACTGTATAGAGTCCAATTAGAACAGTTTCCAACAGAGGCAGTGCAAAGAACTTAGAGATCACCTGTTTCCTGGATTGTACCCACTGAAGGTGGATGTGGCATAAAGTATGGAACCCTACAGAGATGCACTGTGTCTTACTACCAGGCTCCAATCCCGTGTATTATTCTAACAGGAGCAGTGGTGGATGTGTACCACTTAGGATGACAGACCTTGAAAATGTAGGGGCTCTCCTTTGCTGGATCTGTTTATTGACTAATTGCATTGTAACTTCCAAAGTCTGTTCTCGAGTATGTGCATGATACTCCAATCCAGCCTGCATGGCAGATGCAATGTTGTGGAGGGAATCAGAGGATGGCCCGAGACCCACCCAAAGAAGTAGGATAGAAATGAGGGTGAAAAAAATCCAAAATCTGGAGATGTGGTTGAGTCAGAACATCAATGGTAAATCTGTTTTCTTTCTTACTACAATACAAATACTGGGTCTATTATGTTATTTACATTTATTTCCTGTTTCTTTGCCAGCCAATTAAATTACACAGTCTTCCATAAACAGTACAGCCTGTCCAGTTTGTAAAAACAAAGTGAAAGGCAGTCTCTGGGACTTCTGCACAGTGACTTGCTGCTCCACACTTCTGTGTGCTCTATTTCTCTTGATCACAGATTCCTAGCCCCAACTGCAGCTTGCTGGGGCTCTAACTCCCCTTGAGAGGTGCCTCAGTGAGCTGCATACCTGGACCCCTGGCCTGGCCCTTTTGTCCTGGGGCTAAACCTACAATACAGTTTGATAAAACCCGGAGATTGGAACCGCCCTGTAGTGCACAAAATCTTCGATCCTTCCTGATCAAAGTTTTATAGCCAAATCTCTGAACATAGTTTAATTTCCTCCTACTTTGCTTCAACTAAGCAAGGCCAGACATTTAAGCACCATCACATAGAACTGGCTGTTACAGATGGTAACAAAAGACATGGGTGTGGGGCCCGCACTATGGTGTAGCAGGTAAAGCCACTGCCTGCAGTGCTGGCATCCCATATAGGTGTTGGTTTGAGTTCTGGCTGCCCCACTTCCAATCCAGCTCTCTGCTATGGCCTGGAAAAGTAGTAGAAGATGGCCTAAGTGTTTGGGCTCTGCACCCGTGTGGGCGGACCCAGAAGAGGCTCCTGGCTCCTGGCTGCGTATCTGCACAGCTCAGGCCATTGTGGCTATCTGGGGAGTAACCAGCAGATGGAAGACCACTCTTGCTCACTCACTCGCTCTCTCTCTACCTTTCCTTCTCTCTCTGTGTAACTCTGACTTTCAAATAAATAAATAAATCTCTAAAAAAATTAAAAAAAGAAATCACTCATTGTCTCCTTGATGTAATCCAGTATCCAACAAGGAGTCTATTAAAAACAAAAGAGACATGAATCTACCATTGCATTGAGGACTCCAGGTGCTGGTCATTTCCAGGAGATAGGCAGCAGGCAGTTGCTCCTAAGCAGTGGGATGCAGCACACACTGTGTCAGGTGGGAGACAAAGACTTAGTATGGGGGAATGGCATTGTCTCTCAACACTGAGAGTAAAAAAGAATAACGAGAATATTAAAACTAACATTAGAATTAGGAATACAGTGAAATCCCTATCATATGGACTAAGAGGTTCAAGAAAAAATATTTTGGCTTGAGGAGCAAGAAAATACCCAAAGAATGATTCCTGGAGGCAGCAATTCAGGGCGTAAGTAGAAAAGGAGGTACCCAGCTGAGGTTGAATATGCGGATACTGTTTTGAGTGGATGCCAGGGTAATTTGTAACCAGATGATGGGGCTAAGATCTCAGCTATATTGTGGTTGACAGTGAGGAGTGTTCAACAAGCTGGGGAAAACAGGCAGATAGTCTCCCTCTGAGAACTTCAAAATTGCAGCACATTTCAGTTTCTACACATTTAGTAAGAGGCATTCCCTCTCCTTTACCCTCCTCCTTTCATGCTGGTCCTCAGCCCTAGACTTCCAGGATTCTGTGAACTGCTCATAATTTCTGTACAATTTGTATCCTGAACCCAAAATTAAAAGCCTACCGTTACATACTATGTAGCCTTTGTAATTTTAGTAGGCTGCCCTAGATTTATTCTTATCCTGGCACGTCTCCCTTGAACTCTTATTATAATTCTGACACTATTTCAGGAACAGACAAAAGACTGATTTGTTCCAGAGTAGAAGATGTTCAGTGCAGGGCAATGGAACATAGTGCATAAACGTCTGAGCTTTGACATCAGATGGCCCTGGGCTTGAACCACTGACATTTTGTGATTTGGACACCTTCTTCATTCCATAAAAGGAAAAGAGCAGATGTAAGTGTTCTAAATAAAATAATACCTGTAAGATACCATAGCTCAGCACCTGGCACATAGAGCTCAACTAACATATTAATTATTACTTTGACTATTTTGGTTGATAATGTGTGTTCCTTATTGGAGAGCATTATTAAGTGGTATTAATAACTTGAATGATTTCCATTTGGGGATTAGCTGACAGTTTAGAATTCTTAGTTATATGACTATAATGGAGTGGCTTTTTATTTTCAAAAACAATTACTTGCTTTCATTCAAAGCTCATCTGGTCCATGTCTATCCAGCCACACTGAATTCTAATCTTTCCACAGTTGTAATTGTTTGGTATTTTAATACTTAGAAAAATGTTGATCTCTTTTGCACTGAGAGTATTATCTACTTCAAGATTATTTTTGAAAGTACTACATCCTTAATTGTATCCATTAAGAGCACCACAGCTTTAAAAAAGTTCTTGCTTATTGCTATGCTTGGTTTACTATTTTAAAAAACAGATTAATAAGAAATTATGCTTACAATTCTAGTCACTAATAGGCTGGATTAAAAATCTGCATCAAAGTTAGGTTAGAAATTTAGTGGTATAAATACAAAGAAACCCACTGTTTCATACAAAGAAGTGATTTGATTAACCCACTGGTAAGACATAAGGGTCTAAAAAGAGTTGACCAAAAATACACCTCTAGATTGTACATTTTGAGCAATTTACAGATGTAAATGTAATACGAGATAAAGGGTAGGAAATTTGGCTTCCAACCAGGTGATGGGTTCAACAGGTGCTCTCACACCATTTAATTTTTAACATTCTCTGCAGTTAAACTCAATCTGTTATCTTGACCTACCCATATCAGCTACTGGTTGGAAAAGGTCAAAGAAACACAATTTTTGCTTGGTTTTAAAAATTAGTGTGTTTTATGAAATGGTCAGTTTTTCAGGGTTTCTTTCACACATTCTTACCCTCACCCCAAAAGAGTTGGTTCATGTTTTGAGCTGCTAATGGGGGTAGGTGTCCTTTTTCCAGCATCACTGCTGGCCCCCACTTGATCTTTGCGTGCCTGACACTCATCCTGTTGTATTCAGAACTCACATCTGTACCCAATGACTTTGAGTCAGAAGAGCTCATCTCACTATTTTCGGTCACAGGTTTTCCCAGTCATCTAAACACCAAGCACTTGTCATTCTTCTCCAGGTCCACTAAAGACCTCCTGGATCTCCCATATACATTCACATAAGGAAACCAACAGGCACCCTCTGATTTTCTCCTTACTCGAATACCCCATGCTGATACTTCTACATCACTGTAGATTCTCCAATTTGTATTGTGTGTGGCATTTAACCAAAGAAGGCAAGATTCAGGAAAACAAACCATGCCATGGTACTCTTAATACACACACACACACACCTCAAGCTTCAAACTATGCTGTCTCTTCTTCTCCCTCCTTTCTCCCCACCTCCAATATCCTCCATTTTCTTTGTTTATAAAGATGTGTTTATTTATTTGAAAGACTGAATAATATTGGGGTGAAGGAAAGAAAAGAGAGAGAAAGAGAGATCTTCAGTCCACTTCTCCAAAATGGCCGCAACAGCCAGGGTTGAGCCAGGCCAAAGCCAGGAGCCAGGAACTCCCAAATGGATGGCAGGGGCTACAAGACCTGAAGCATCTATGGCTGCCTTCCCATTAGCAAGAAGCTGGATTGGGAGTGGAGCAGCCCAGACTTGAACTGGCACTCCAGTTTGGGATGCCAGCATTGCAGATGGTAGCTTAACTCACTGTGGCACAACCCCAGCGCCTCTTATGTTTTTCCCACACAGTAAGGCTCTCATTGCAAGATCCCCAACCAAGGAGGAGGGGGTTTCACCTTTCTTATAAAGGGAAAAATAATGGACCTTATTTCAATCTTGCATTCTCCCTACTCTTTGAAGCTTATTAAAAAAGAAAGAGAAAGAAAAAAAAATGAAACCCTGCTATGAACTCTAAGTCAGAGCTTAATAATTTAAAGCTTGAGTACCCCCAAAAAGCATTTTCTCTCAAATGTCTGATGTTTCTTTTTTCCCTGGCTCTGCCCTTTCCCTGAAGTGATGCTCAACTTCAGTAAATATAAGGCCCCAGAGTAGCAAGAATGACAGAGAATCAGAAATAAATTTAATATAGGTTAGCATTTCAAAATATTAGTTATAGTTGCACAGCCCAACCATCTATAAATAAGTTATTAAGGTGTTAGAGCCCGGGCCTGCCTATTTAAGGTGGCCTAGGAAGGCAAGACCTTGTTAATGAAGCTCAGGAACAGATCCATGGGCATACGGCAGATGTGTGGGGAGTGCAGAAGGATCAGTGAGAAGTATCTTAAAAGGGGGCAAAATGATCTGTAGGACAGAAATCATTTACTAGAAGGTGGGAGACACAAGTATCCCACAGGCCACCCAAGTGGAATGTCAGAGAAAATCAGACCAGCCAAATAAACATGGAAGGCCGAGTCACAGTTGTGGGTTCACAAGCAAGAATGTAACAGGATAGACAAGCGAAAAAGAAAAGTGGCAGCAGGAGCTAAGGTTTGGTGGTGTGCCCCTGTTCCCAACACCATTTTTCCTTCTCAGAATCTCAGAATATGTCCTTATTTGGAAATAGGGTTATAAAATGAGATCATATACTGGAGTAGAATGTACCCTTAATCCAGTAAGACAGGTGTCTTCCTAAGAAGACACAAAGACATCAGGGAGATTACTGATGCCATAGACAGGAGTGTCAATTGGTAAAGTCAACAACAGGAGTCACTGTGCACTTACTCCTCATGTAGGATCTCTGTCCTTAATGTGCTGTGCATTGAGATTTAATGCTATAACGCGTACTCAAACAATATATTTCACTTTGTGTTTCTATGGGGGTGCAAACTGTTGAAATCTTTACTTAATGCATACTAAACTGATCCTCTGTAAAAAAAAAAAAAAAAAAAAAAAAAAAAAAAGAAGAAATTATCAACTCCCAACTTGACTCTCACTGGGATTAAACATGACAATAGGTCTGATCTGATTTCATCATCATTTAAAAAAAATCATCTATTATTTTTCACTTTATGTTTCTGTGTGGGAGCAAACTGTTGAAATCCTTACTTAATGTATACTAAGCTGATCTTCTGTATATTAAGATAATCGAAAATGAATCTTGATGTGAATGGAAGGGGAGAGGGAGTGGGAAAGGGGAGGGTTGTGGGTGGGAGAGACGGTATGGGGGGGAAGCCATTGTAATCCATAAATCGTACTTTGGAAATTTATATTCATTAAATAAAAGTTAAAAAAAAAAGACACAAAGACACCAAAACATAGATTAGATTAGATTAGATTAGATTAGATTGGATTAGATAAGATTAGAGATTTATATATATAGGAGAGAATGCCATGTGACAACTAAGGCAGAGATTGAAGTTCTATGTCTGCAAGTTAAGAGACATCTAGAATTTCAGCAACACCAGAGACTGATGCGAAGGCAAGAACCAGATTCTCCAGGGAGCCAGCATGGGCCTGTTGAGACTGTACTTGCAGATTTCTAGCCCTCAGAACTGTAAGAGAAGAGAGTTCTGTTGCTTCAGTCACCTAGTCTGAATTCTTAGAGCATTTGCAGGAAACAAGTATAGGGACTCACACTTGTCCCTTTGGTGGGAGTCTACACGAAGGCAGTTTGGGAAATCTGCCATCTCTGTCTCATTCAGGAAGTTCTGTTCTAAATCGTTAGGGAATCAAACCTGCCTAGCGTGGGCAAATGAAATCCCTTCAGTAGCAACTGAGTTGACACACCTGTAAAACATGCTACTTGCTTTAGAACAACTGCCTTAGCCTTTAGAGAAATAATGTTTGTTACATATGGGTGGCATAGCCTGCCCTCTCTCTGGGAACCAGAACCAGGACAACTAGCCTGGAAGGATTCCTGTTCTCAAATCAGCTTTGATGAGGCTGCTCTCCAGTTAGCGGTGGGAAGGCTGGGGTGCCATGGAGAAGAACTGAGGCACAAGTGCCGCCTTCCTCATCGTTCCCCTGCATGTGTCTGATGAACACTACCCACGTAGTCAGTGCCCGGGAAAGCTCCCATTCCCATTCCCTCTAAATAAATGCCACTGACAGCAGAGGTTCCCAAACTTTGTTTTTGTGACTTTTCCCCTCCTCAATCCATAACAACAACTCTGAGCGGTCTTCCAAAAGTTTTTGGGATACATGTGATGTCTTTTATTTATTTATTTATTTATTTATTTATTTGACAGGCAGAGTGGACAGTGAGAGAGAGAGAGACAGACAGAAAGGTCTTCCTTTTGCCGTTGGTTCACCCTCCAATGACTGCCACGGCCGACGCACCACACTGATCCGAAGCCAGGAGCCAGGTGCTTCTCCTGGTCTCCCATGGGGTACAGGGCCCAAGTACTTGGGCCATCACCCACTGCACTCCTGGGCCACAGCAGAGAGCTGGCCTGGAAGAGGAGCAACCCAGACAGAATCCGGCACTCCAACCAGGACTAGAACCTAGTGTGCAGGCGCCGCTAAGCGGAGGATTAGCCTATTGAGCTGCAGCACCAGCCACATGTGTTGTCTTAATTCTGTGCTCCATGGACTTTTTGAAGTATCTTAATATATTTTATTTCATGAACCAGTACATACACACTACACACAATCAGACACTCAGAACAGTTTCTCTTTCACAGAGCAATTACCTGTACCATATGAAAAGTATTCGGATATATTCTTTTAAATTTATTACATTCCTTTACACATTAGTTTACTTTAAAAATTGTCATTGGGCCATACTAAACTTATTTCATTTTGATATATTAAGTGAAAATGCTTAATTTTTGCATGCTGAAATAATAAAAAGAGCAAGAACAAAAATAAAAACAATACAAAAATCTCCTTTATCTAAAAAGTCTGGAGAGAACATGCAAACGTTCATTCTCACACTGAGAATAAATTTCATGATAAGGCCTTGGGGAGGGATACTTATTAAAGAGATATACATCAAATAACATTTTTTCTTCACCTAATATCAGGTAATATTTTTTCCCTTCAATGGTGACATCTCATCTCAGTAAGTTTTATTTCCAGCAACATTTTTAATGACTGAATAGCATCCCATTGTGGAGATAAAATGCAATTATTTAACCAATCCTTCTTTCTTTGACACTTGGTTCCTCTCAAAATCTTACATATTCATGGGAGGAATGAAAATTTTAAAACATTGATGAAAACAATCATCAAGGACACAAAACATGGAAAGGTATTCCTAGCTTATTGACTGGAAGAATGTCATTAACATGTCTATCCTACCTAAAGCAAGCTACAGATTCAATGCAATCCTATCAAAATACCAACAACGTTCTTTAGAGAGGTGGAAAACAAATAAAATTCATATCAAATTACAAAAGACCCAGAATAGCCATAGCTACCCTGAGCAAAAACAAAGGAAAAAAAAATCAAGCTGAAGACATCACAATCCCTTACTTCAAAACATACTACAAAGCTATAATAATTAAAACAATAAACAATAATAACATTATTGTCCATAAGTAATATTTAAAAAACAGTGAAGGGACTGGAGTGGCACAGCAGGTTAAACTACAGCTTGCAATAGTGACAACCCTCACCACTTCTACTTTTTAAAAATTTGTTGAAATTTTCTCTTTGGCCTTTTGAAGGGTTTCTTTCTAGAAAAATATTTTAGGGTTTCAGAAAATATTCTGTAATTTTAAATGTAGGATATAAAGCTTATGTGTAAATATATGCAATAAACCTTAATAAATTACTTACATGCTGTGTATCCTATTACAGTATATTTTGATAATTCTCCCTCAGTGTATTCCGCATTCATTGTTGCAAAGGAAAGATCTGAGCAAACTTCAACTTGAATCCACTACAGGTGCTTTCTTTTTCTCCCAAAGTGCTTTCACTGTTGTTATTTCATGTTTGTGACTCATCTATTTTAACAGGATGTATCTAGATAAGAGCTTTTCCCATTATTTATACCTTAAATATAGTAATCCCTTTCCCATCTCTGAAATGCTATGTCTTAATTAAACTTTCTGTAGTTCATACTCTTTTGAAGTCAACTAGGGAAAATTTCAGCAAACTTAAAAATGCAGAAATGGTAAAGTCTATATTTTTTTTCTTTATGATATACTTAACATGGCATATAACTAATGACAAGCAAACTATTAAAAATACACCTTTGGCAATCCTCATGATTCATATATGTCTCTGAGAAAGGAGTTTAGGGATCCAAGGTGCAGCAAATATGAAGTCATACACCCACATCTGTGTGTGCTTGTATTTGCATATGTTAACTTTTTTCTTACCACTTCCAATCTGTCATGATCCTTCTCATGCTTTCTCTCTGTGTATGGTTTTAGGGGTCACACAGCAAAGTCAATGAGGATTTTAACTTTATCATTAATTTATGAATTTCTTGAAGTTCTTTTTTCTAACCCTTTTATTGTTTACTTTGTCCCACTGTCTTCTTAATTTTCTCTGACACTTAGGAGGTCCTGAGCCCTGGTGAATGGGTGACTGTAATTTTCTTCTAGATCCTGTGATAAATTATAGCCAGAGCCGTGTTCTTTTCAGCATTGTCCCCTTACTGCTTTGCTATGTGGTGTATTAGCCCAATGCTATCAGTTTTCCTTTTTAAAAGGAATTTATCTCTATGAGAATTTTGCATCTGTGAACAAAGTAAATGCACTGTCTTGGGTCCTGTTCTTCGACTGTTTAAAAGTGCAGTTCTCTCCTGAGAGTCACAGAGACATGGGCTGAAGGAGCCCTAGCTAAGAGCAGGCCACATGCTTCTCTGGTACTCCTGGGCCTTTTCTTCTCACTTGCATAATCTCATTTTCTGGTTCTAAACCGATATGGGAGGCAAATATTATAATTTCCAGAATGCTGCAACAGGAATTTTTTTTGTCTGTGCCTTCTTTAGTGCTCACCTATAGTAGCTATACTTCCCAGAAAGTATGTATTGGGTCACCTTTTTTTTTTTTTTTTTTTTTTTTTTTTTTTTTTTTTTTTTTTTTTTGTAAATGGCACCTGAAAGGTCAAGAGGGAAGGCAGCCTAATTTTGCTTTAGTGCAGAGTCTGAGTCAGGGAATGTGCAAAGCAGCTGCCTTCTTGCTTTTCCAGGCAATCTCTTGTCCTCAGTCAGAGGCTGGAGCCAAAAAAGATGTAGGTTGCTTGGTTTCTTTCTTTTCCTTGCCTTTGAGCTTCTCTCTCTCCCTCCTGCCTACCTACTTCCTACTTTCCTTCTATTTTTCTCCCTCAAACTATTTGCATTTATTTTTAACTGTGTTAACACCTTACATATTCAGGCCTAACACTAAGTGTCTACTTTACCTAGTTATAGATTTTTGTCTTTTTCAGCAATTTTTTTCTTCGCAGGTAGAAGGCTGTCTTAGTGTTATCTTATCCAGATGTCTCTAAATATGGATCATAACCCTTAATTTGTTTCGACTTCTTTCAGTTTGAGTCATTGTCTCCATTTCCTTTCTTGTAGACAACCAAAAAATGAGAAATGGCATTCTTAATATTGCTACTTGGTTGCCATACCTTGTTATATATTTTGGGGTTTTTTTTGAATTCCGTTAAGTTGTTCTTTTAAGTGAAAAAAAAGAAACCCACAAAAAGAGAATGATGGAATCACAGACAAAATCTCAAATAAGACAAATCTGATGCTACAATAATAGCAATAAAACTGAAATGGATTCAACACCTATCTTCAACTTTGAAAATGAGGGAGATCTTGTGTGAAACTCTGGGGGAAGGGGCTGGCACTGTGCATAGCAGGTTAAGCCACCATCTACAGTGCAAGCATCCCATATGAGTCCCAGTTGCTCCAATTCTGATCCAGCACCCTGCTAATGCACCTGGGAAAAGCAGCAGAAGATAGCCCAAGTGCCTGGACTCCTGCATCCACATGGGAGACCTGGTAGAAGATCCTAGCTTCTGGCTTTGGCCTGGTCCAGCTCTGGTTGTTGTAGCCATTTGCGGGGTGAACCAATGGGTAGAAGATCTCTCTCTCCTTTCTCTCTCTTTCCCTCTCTTGTTCTAACTCTAACTTTCAAATAAATAAATCTTTAAAAAAAAAGAAAATCTCTCTGTCCTTAACGTGCTGTACACTGAGGCTTAATGCTATAACGAGTACTCAAACAGTATATTTCACTTTGTGTTTCTATGGGGGTGCAAACGATTGAAATCTTTACTTAATGTACACTAAACTGATCTTCTGTAAAAAAAAAAAAAAGAAAAAAAAAAAAAAGAAATTATCAATTCCCAACTTGACTCTCACTGGGATTAAACATGACAATAGGTCTGATCTGATTTCATCATCATTTAAAAAAAATCATCTATTATTTTTCACTTTATGTTTCTGTGTGGGAGCAAACTGTTGAAATACTTACTTAAGGTATACTAAGCTGATCTTCTGTATATTAAGATAATCGAAAATGAATCTTGATGTGAATGAAAGGGGAGAGGGAGTGGGAAAGGGGAGGGTTGTGGGTGGGAGGGACGGTATGGGGGGGGAAGCCATTGTAACACATGAGTCGTACTTTGGAAATTTATATTCATTAAATAAAAGATTAAAAAAAAATTTGCATTTCAATGATGATAAGTGATGTTGAAAAAAAAAAGAAAATCTGGAAGAAACTACTCAGAATCTTGAAAGGATAAAAAATTCTTGCATCTATCATATTATATACCTTCCAATTTCATCTCTTACTAATACAAAAAAAAAGAAACAAAACCACAAAATATGAATCAAAGGTCATAAACTAATGGGTAGTAATAATAATTTGCATCAAATATTGGTTAAAAATTTATTGGAACATGTCACATTTCTCTGATACCTGGTCTGACTTTCTTGGTCTGTCCTGGAGTTCAGCTTCCAGGTTAGTAAAGAATTCCCAGGCAAGCCAATTGTTTCCCATCTCAGACCCCTCAGCAGGAGGGCTTTCTGCATCTTTTAGAAGCATTTTCTTGTGTCTGCTTAGGAATAGTTCACAGATGTGGGTAAATTAATGCCCACTAGAACCTTAAATAGGGACATTCATTAGTAATTAAAAGAACTTGATTTTTGGTTTTCCTCCCTTTCTGTTCTTTCTCTAAACTTCTTTCTGTACCTGGAAAACCCCACCTGGAGCACAGTGCATGAGAGTGCCAGTGGTAATTTCCTAGAAATTAATGTTATCTAATTAAATGTGTTATAAAGTGTTTGTCTCAAGTCATTATTTTACATAATCATAAAAATGAAACAAAATCTGAATTTAGTGAATTGAAGAAAGACGGCTAATGAAGGCCTACTTTTACTCTATGGCCTTGGACTTTAGTGGAAAAGTGGAGTCCAATGTCCAAGTATGAACGAAACACATTGAGCTTTTGAAGTTTTTCAAACTTGCCACCCTCTCCCTCCATGAATTGAATTATTTTGTTAAGAAACCCTACACCATTATTAACAATATTTTCAGGAGTATTATAGCATTGCATTCTAGCCTTAATCCAGGTATGCATGTAATTTTATGTAGACTTAAGCCATAATCAGTGTTGAAAAACTGTATTTTAGGGTTACTAGAGGTATTTCAGAATGATCACATTATTTTTTTCTTTTTGCTGAAATACATCTGTTGATTAAATTTTGAATATTTGAAGTACTTGAGCTAATTAATTTTGTTGATTACATAATGGAACATATTTCTGAAATGTATTGACTTTCCCATCATACTCAGTAATTTCATATTTAGTAGACATTGCGTTACTTAGTGGACAAATGTCCAATGGAGATTATTATTGAAGTGCCTGAGTATACTGTCATTTCTGCTAAAGTATAGCCCTTCCCTTGTTAATACAAAGGTCTGGTAGTGAATTTCATGAGGTTATTTATTTCTTTGCATTTACAAATAATGCCCAGCTCTAATATTTATTTTTCATGTTGCATTTATAAATTTTCCAAAAGAAAAGTAGGAAACAAAAAACCATTAAAAACATATCTGGTTAATGATTGGTCTGAAAAATTCTAGGTTTGTAATAAAATTTTTGTGTATTCCTCCTTCAATAGTATAGAACAAATACACAGTCTTCTTATATAACTATTATTACCATATTTAGTTAAAAAATTTCAAGCAAACGCAATATATTAGTTTTTACATATGATTTAAAACTACTGAATATCAAATTAAATGACACAAAAGAAAAACCCTAGGTAGTAGTAAATTACCTAAAATAATTTACAATAACTTATTTTTAATCTTAATTTTCAAGCTACTTGAAGATTCTGTACTGAGAAACAGTGACATCCAGTATGTAAAATTGAAAATTATCTCTTCTTATTCTATAGACAGTACACATTTGTGATTTATTTTTGTAATTTACCAAGCATTTATGTTTATGGATTTTTTTTACTAAAGTCATTTATTCAATATCTATTCTCTGAGTTTAAATCAATTTTTGAAGAAAAAGTGTAAGAGCATAGATAAAAACAATGGTAATGGGGGAAGTAATATAAAATTACCAAGTAGTAATCATTTATCTCTCAAGGATTAATTCCAAGTACTTGATTTATATATCAGTAAAAAATAAAATTTTTTTTTCAATCTGTTCTTTCTCTGATATCATTATTATCATGGCTTGTTCGATTCCACTGCAAAATACCAATGGGTAGACCAATGTTCCTGGTTATGATGGTAGACAATTTGGATCAACATTTACACCAAGAAGTATAAAAGATGAATATTTACATACTTGCGTATACCTGTACCTTTGTCAACACTGATCTGTCTAGATGACAGAGAAATAACAATACAATGACAACTGCATAGCCAAGATCTCAGAAAAGATGAAAACTTGCCATGGCCAAGTTGAGCATTTGTATTCATTTTTCACCATGAAGAATTAACCTATCGTTGAAGAGGCAGCTGAGAAATGGAAATGTATGGTAAACATTCCAATACATACAAGAACCTCGGGACACAAAACTTGTGATTTAAGTCGCACCAAAAAATAGAACCTGATACATAATATACATGAACTCCAAAGAACTTGCAAGTTAAAAGTAAGGATGAAACGGAAACAGGCCAGTCCTCATTGGGTCTGAATCACAGCTCTGAATCAACTCCAGTGCTTACTGGATTAAGATGACCTTGAACTGCTAATGTACAGGCTGCATGCCAGGGCAACTATAAATCATCCCGGGAAAGATAATATTGTCTTACAAACAGTACTGATCATTCAATCTAAAAGACATATCGATTGTTGCGGACTAAATTGTGTTGCTGCTCATCTCTCACCCCCATTCAGGATATGACCATATTTAGAGATGGAACTTGTAAGCGGTAACTTAGATAGACAGGTTATATGGGTGGGCTCTAATCTGGTATCTCTGGTTTCTTTATAAGAACAGCAGACTGGGATACAGACATACAGATGAAAAACCATGTAGAAACACCAGAGGAAGATGACTCACTACTAGCTAGAATTGTAAGAAAGTAAAGGTATTTCATTTAGAGCACCCATCTGTGGTACTTTGTTATGGCAGACCTGACACATTGTCAATGTAATCAAAGTCTAAGGAAATCGAAAGTAGAGGGGACCAATGTTATAGTTCAGTGGCTTCAGCCATCACTTGAAACTGGCATCCCTTACTGGAGTTACAATTTAAATCCCAGCTGCTCATTAGTCCTAACCAGCTTTCTGCTGATGTGCCTGGGAAGACAGTGGAAGACAGTCCAAGAATCTGGGCACCTACCGCCAATGTGGCAGCACAGAATGGAATTCCTGGCTCATTGGTTTGGCCTGGACCAGCCCTGTGTTGGGCAATTTGGAGAGTTTGCCAGTGGAGGAATGTCTGTCTGTCTGTCTGTCTCTCTATCATTCTGTCTCTCATATAAATGTTTAATATATAAACTAGCAATGTCTTTAGAGAATCTAGACTGATGATAGCAGCTATTGACTTAAAGATAAAATCTATTTCTAATACATGTATAGGTAGATAAAGATGCAGCTAACACAGTAACTACAAAATGAAAACTAATTAAAATTTCACAAACTGCAATTAAGCATTGAAAGATAAGTTTAGTAGCAAATTTGATGCAGATGAAGAGAGAATATTGAACTGGATAAAAGAACAAAAGAAAATTTGCCTAACAAGTCATTGCAATTTAAAAGAACAGGAAGTACAAAACAGAGTCTATGAGACAACTGACTAATGTTTTTAAAAAGGACTATGTACACCTTGTTGGATTCCACAGAGAAAAAGATAAATACTGAAGATTTGAAGAAATAATAGCTAAGACTGTCAAAATCTAATGATGATAGAAAACCTCAGATTAAGAAGGAAATGAATAAAAGATACATATACTTAACATGGTAAGTGTGTTGGTAAAAAATACTAAACAGAAAAACAAAGAAACAATAGATGTATTCAGGGGGGAAGATAAATTTACTACAGATAAGTCACAATAGAAATGAAGAAGATTTCTCAACAAAAATACAAATTGAAGCCAGATAACAATGAAAAATATCTTCACAGTATGAAAATAAATTAAGTACATTTTACTATACCCAGTAAAAACAACTTAATACTTTATCCCTTTTAGTATTTTTTTGTCCTACTTAATACTATTTGTTGAACTATGTAATTAACACACAATTATTCTTAAGTGTTTAAATTTAACTGAAAAGTGATCTCTGTTAAATATAAGAGTGAGAATAAGAGAGGGAGGAGATGTACAATTTGGGACATGCTCAGTCAGACTTGCCCATATGGTAGAGTTAGAACCGTGCCAGGGGATTCCATTCTTTCTGCTGGGATCTCATCTTACTAGCAGACACTAGTCTTATTTATGTGATCCCTTTGACACTTAATCCTATCATTAGGATCAATTATGAACTGAAACTGATCACTTAGGCTAGTGAGATGGCATTGGTACATGCAAACCTTGATTGGATTGAATTGGAATCTCCTGGCACATTTCTAACCCTACCATTTGGGGCAAGTCCAATTGAGCATGTGCCGAACTGTACATCTCCTCCCTCTCTGATTCCCACTCTTATATTTAACAGGGATCATTTTTCAGTTAAATTTAAACATCTAAGAATAATTGTGTGTTAATTAAACAGTTCAACCAATGGTATTAAGTAGAACAAAAAAATACCCCACAAACACCTAAAAACAAATGCATAAATTCAAAAAACAAGAAAAGCAAGACACCATGACCTTCCCTTCCCCAACCGAGGAACACAAAAACCTTTCAAAGTTAGAATGTAAAATGAAGATGAAGTAGGCAGGAACATAGGTTAAAATTGATTGGATTTGTGAAGTGGAAGATCACACCTTTGCCATGCCCCTATGTGACCTCATGCCCCTACCTGATGCCTTTGCCATGTCCCTGAGTGGCCTCATTCCCCTACCTGGTGACACCTGGGTGCCCACCAGCCAATCAGGTTAATTAACCACTCCCCTTTGGAAGTGGGTTAAAAGCCGGGACACGGTGTGACCCGGCCGGCTCTTCTTCCCTGGCCTCTTGTCAAGAGGGGGCTTGCTGTAGCCCCGCACCTCCAGGGCGCATGGCCTTTGGGCCATGTGCTCTAGGCTTCGTGGCCCAGATATAGGCCTAGATGCTCTTCCATGTGGCTGGTTCCTGGTGCTTGGTATGAACTCTTACTTACCTCTCTCTGCTAAGTAAAGCTTTCACTCCCCTATGCATCTTTCTCACTAAATAAAAGCTTAAAATGTACCATGCTGCCTCATTTATCTGTGCCATTATTTAGAATTCTTCTCTAAATATTAAGCAAGAACCCTCTTGAGCTTATTAATATCAGGGATTTAGTAATAAGCCCGTGGTGAAATCGTAAGGCACCCCAAATTCCAGTAGAACATGTGGCACCCCAAATAGCATTTCTAGGGAACTTTAAGGGGCCACATTTCAGTGTGAATTTTAGGGGGTCTTGTCGGATTTCAAAGAGATTGAGGAAATGCCAGGAACAGATTCAAAAAGTTAATCATAGGACTACTCAAGAGCAATGAGAAGCAAATCCATGAAATAAAGAATACCATATATGATGTGAATGAAAAATTATCCCATGAAATTGAGATTTTAAAGAGAAATCAAAATGAAATGAAATATTATTAGAAATGAAGAATTCATAGATCAAATAAAAAATGCAGTAGAAAGCCTTAACAGCAGACTTGGTGAGGTAGAAGAAAGAATATCAGAGCTAGAAGGCAAATCTTTGGAAATCTTATAGTCAAACCAAAAAAAGAAAGAAAATAGAAAATCTAAAAATAGTGTTGTAGATATATAAGATACAATCAACTGACCCAACATAAGGGTCTTAGGAGTTCCTGAAGGTGTGGAAAGAGAATGGACTAGAAGGCCTATTTAATTATAGAAAACTTCCCTAATTTGGAGAAAGAAAGGAATGTCCAAATAGAGGGAGCACATAAAATTCCTAACAGACATGACCAAAAAATATCTTTACAATGACATATTGTAGTCAAGTAAAAGGATGGAAAAAGATATCCCATGCTAATGGAAAACAATAAAAGGCAGGTATTGCCATCCTAATATCATACAAAATAGACTTTAACATAAAAACGGTTAACAGAGATGAAGAAGGGCACTATTTAATGATTAAGGGATCAATTCAACAGGGAGAAATGACTATAATAAATATATGCACATGCAATTACAAAGCACCTGGCTATGTAAAAGAAACATTAATGGATCTAAAGAGAAACATAGACTCCAATACAATAGTAACGGGGACTTTGACACCACACTTTCATCAATGGACAGATCAACTAGATAGGAAATAAACAAAGCAACAACAGAGCTAATTGACAATATGGACCAAATGGACCTACCTTATATTTACAGAACTTTGCACCCCACAGTTGCAGAATACACATTATTCTTATTAGTGCATGGAACTTTCTCAAGGATTGACCATATGCTAGGCCATAAAACAAGTCTCAGCAAATTCAAAAAAATCAAAATCATACCATACATCTTCTCTAACCACAATAGAATGAAACTGGAAATCAACAACTCAGGAATCTCTAAATCATAAGCAAACACATGGAGACTGAACAACATGTTCCTGAATGAACAGTGGGTCATAGAGGAAAACAAAAGAGAAATCAAAAAATTTCTGGAAACAAATTGTCAAGAATACATCATGTCAAAACTTATAGGGTACAGCAAAAGCAGGGTTATGAGGGAATTTTATAGCAATCAGTGCCCACATGAAGAAATTGGAAAATTATCAAGTAAATGAGCTATCAATGCATCTCAAAGATCTTAAAAAACAACAAATCAAACTCAAAATAAGTAGGAAGAAATAAATAATTAAAATTAGAGAATAAACAACATTGAAACCATGAAAACAATATAAAAGATCAGCAAAATGAAGTTTTTTTGAAAAAAATAAACAAAATTGAAACACCATCGGCCCAACTAACTACAAGAGGGAGAGAAGACCCAAATTAATAAAATCAGAGATAAAAAATTAAATTTAACAACTGATACCACCAAAATAAAAAAATCATCAGGAACTACTATAAAGAGCTGTATGGCAACAAATTGGGAAACCTAGAAGAAATGGATAGATTCCTGGACACATACAACCTACCTAAATTAAGTCATGAAGACACAGGAAACCCAAACAGACCAATAATCAAGGTGGAAATTGAATCATTAAAAAAAAAAGACACTCCCCACAAAGAAAAGCCCAGAACCAGACAGCTTCAGCGTAGAATTCTACCAGACATTTAAAGAACTAATTCCAATTCTTCTCAAGCTTTCAAAAACAGTTGAAAGGGAGGGAATCCTCCCAAACTCCTTCTTGAAGTCTGCATCACTTTAATTTCTAAACCAGAAAAACTTGCAAAAAGAAAGAGAACTATAGACCAATTTCTCTGATGAACATTGACGCAGAAATCCTTAACAAAATATTAGCTAATTGAATCAAACAACAAATCAGAGAGACCATTCACCCTTACCAAGTGAGATTTATCCTTGGTATGCAGGGATGGTTCAACATTCAAAAATCAATAAATGTGATATATCATACTAACAAACTGAAAAACAACAAAAAAAAGTATGGCTAGCTCAATAGGTGCAGAGAAAGCATTTGATAAAATAGAACATCCTTTCATGATGAAAACTTTAAGCAAATTAAGTATAAAATGAACAATCCTTAACACAATCAAAACAATTTATGACAAACCCACAGCCAGCTTCCTATTGAATGGGGAAAAGCTGGAAGAATTTCCACTAAGATTGGAAACCAGCCAAGGATGCCCACTCTCACCATTGCTATTTAAAATGGTTCTGGAAATTTTAGCCAGAGCCATTAGGCAAGAAAAAGAAATCCAGAGTATACCAATTGGAAAGGAGGAAATCAAACTATCCCTATTTGTAGATGACATGCTCCCATTTATAGGGGATCCAAAATAATCCACTGAGAGGCTATTGAAACTTATAAAAGAGTTTGGTAAAGTGGCAGGATATAAAATCAACACACAAAAATCAATAGCCTTTGTATACACAATGTCGTGGCTGAGAAAGAACTTTAAAAATCAGTCCCATTCACAATAGCTCCAAAAATAATTAAATACCTTGGAATAAATTTAACCAAGGATGTCAAAAATCTCCATGATGAAAATTACTAAACACTAAAGAGAGAAATGGAAGAAAACATTTAAAAATGGAAAAATCTTCCATGTTCATGAATTGAAAGTATCAATGTCAACAAAATGTCCATGTTACCAGAAGCAATTTATGATCCCAGTCCAAATACCAATGACATTCTTCACAGATTTAGAAAAAAATGATGCTAAAATTCATATGAAAACACAAGCTACCCTGAGTAGCTAAAGCAATCTTACATGACAATAACAACAAAAAGCTGGAGGCATCACAATATCAGATTTCAAGACATACTCCAGGGCAGTTATAATCAAAATAGCCTGGTATGGGCACAAAACAGAATTGTAGACCAATGGGACACAATAAACTCCAGAAACCAATCCATGCATCTACAACCAACCTCTCTGACAAAAGAGCTAATATCAATCCTTAGAGTGCAATCAGTCTCTTCAACAAATAGTGCTGGGGAAACTGAATCTCTACATGCAGGTGTTTGAAACTAGATCCCTACTTGACACCTTACACAAAAATCCACTCAAAATGGATCAAAGACTTAAGTCTGTGACCCAATACCATCAAATTACTAGAGAACAATGGGGAAACTCTGCAAGACATTGGCATAAGCAAAGACTCCTTACAAAAGACCCCAGAGGCACAGACAATCAAAGTCAAAATTGACAAATGGGATTATATCAAGCTGAGGAGCCTCTGCACTGTAAATGAAACATTCATAAAAATGAAGAGGCAACTGACAGAATGGGCAAAAATATTTGCAATCTATGCAACTGATAAAGGGTTAACATCTAGAACTTACAAAGAGCTCAAGAAATTCAACAACAATGAAACAATCAAGTTAAAAAAATCTGCAAAGGACTTCAAAGAACATTTTTCAAGAGAGGAAATTCAGATACCCAACAGACACTTGAGAATATGCTCAGGATCACTAGCCATCAGGGAAATGTAAATTAGAAACACAATGAGGCTTCACCTCACTCCAGTTAGAATGGTTCACATACAGAAATCAACAAACAACAAATGATAGCAAGGATGTGGGGAAAAAGGTATCCTGGACCATTGTTGGTTGGAATTTTAACTTCATGCAGCCACTGTGGGAGATAGCATGAAGACACCTCAGAAATCTGAAAATAGACCTACTATCTGATTCAGCCATCCCACTCCTGGGAATTTAGCCAAGGAAAACGAAATCAGCATATGAAAGAGCTATCTGTACCCCCAGGTTCATTGCAGCACATTCAATAGCTAAGGTGTGCTATCAACCCAGATGCCCATCAACTGTTGACTGGATAAAGGAATCAGGGTATGCATATGCTACAGAGTACTACTCAGCTGTTAAAAAAAAAAAAAGAAAGAAAGAAATCCTGTCATTTGCAACAAAACAGATGTGATTGGAAACCATTATATTTAGTGAAATAATCCAGTCCCCAAAAGAGAGATACCACATAGTTTCCCTGATCTGAGGTAACTAACAGTGTACCTGAAATGTAATATATTGGAGTAAAATAGACATTGTGAGATTCGATGACTGATTACAGCCCTTGTCTCTTCCATTGAGGAACAGTGTTTTTGTTCTTTCTTTTTCTTTTCCTTTTTCTTCATACTATTTGTTGGAATCTTTTACTTAGTAGGGCTAACTGCATGATCATTAATTAAACTGAAAGTAGACCTTTTAAAAATTAAGAGTGAGAATGTGAGAGGGAAGAGGAAGGGTTGGAGCATGGGCAGGAGATAGGGTAGTGGGGGGATGTCACTATGTTCCTAAATCTGTATATATGAGCTGGCGCTGTGGCTCACTAGGCTAATCCTCTGCCTTGCGGCGCTGGCACACCGGGTTCTAGTCCCAGTCAGGGCACCGGATTCTGTCCCAGTTGCCCCTCTTCCAGGCCAGCTCTCTGCTGTGGCCAGGGAGTGCAGTGGAGGATGGCCCAAGTCCTTGGGCCCTGCACCCCATGGGATACCAGGATAAGTACCTGGCTCCTGCCATCGGATCAGCGTGGTGTGCTGGCCGCAGCACGCTGGCCGCAGCAGCCATTGGAGGGTGAACCAACGGCAAAGGAAGACCTTTCTCTCTGTCTCTCTCTCTCACTGTCCACTCTGCCTGTCAAAAAATAAAAAAAAATCTGTATATATGACATTTATGAAACTTATATAACTTAAATAAAATTTAAAAAAGAAAGCAATATCATTTATAACATTTATTCTTACAAAAAGAATAAAATATTTAAGAATGAACTCGACCAATATAAAATACTGATAAAAGAAATTAAAGAAGACAGAAATAAATAAAAAGATTTGCTGTTAAAGTGGCAATGAGTATCCAAAGCACTGTACAAGTTTCATTTAATGTCTATGGAATCTCAATGTAGGCATAAGTGGTGACCTCATGGTAAACACTCCAGTTAAGACATGCACATCCCATATTGGAATGCCTGAGTTCAATACCCCATCCAGCTCTGGCTCCTGACTCTAGCTTCCTGCTAATGTAGATTCTGTGAGGCTGCACTGATGATTCAAGTAACTGGGTTCCGGTTACCCATGCAGGTGACCTGGGATAAGTTTCCAGCTCAGGATTTCAGCCTCAGGCCATCCCTGGTTGGTGGTCAGGAGTTTCTCTCTCTCTCTATTTCTCTCTCTCTCTCTTTCTCCCTCTCTCTCCATCTCTCCCTCTCTCTCTCTCCCACTCTCCCTCTCTTCCTTTCCAATAATTTTTTAAAAAAATTCAAATGTCACTTTTTACAGAAAAAAAATCTTAAAATTCATATGGAACCACAAAATATCTTGAGTAACCCAAACAATCCTAAGCAAGAAAAACAAAGTTGGAGACACCGTATTTCCTGATTTCAAAATGTATTAACAAAGTTTCAGTAATCAAACCAATACAGCACTGCCATAAAGATAGACATATAGACAAAGAGAACAGAAAAGAGAGCACAGAAGTAAACTTGCTCAAGTAAGTTCAACTGATATTAGACAAGGGTGCCAAGAACACACAAGCAGAGAGGAGTCCTTTCAAAAAAATTGTGTCGGAGGTGTGGATCTGGCACTGTGGCTATGATGGCACTTAGGATGCCACATATCATATTTGAGTGCTGGGGTTTGAGTTGCTCTATTTTCTGATTCCAACTTCCTGCTAGAGTGAACCCTGGGAGGCAGCAGTTGATTGTTCAGTCACTTGGGTCCTTACCACACACATGGGAAATCTGGGTTGGATTTCAGCTCCTGGCTTCAGCCTGGTCTAGCCTGATATTGCAGGAATTTATACGTGAACCTATAGGTTAAAATTCTCTCTCTCTTTCTCTCTGCTTATATGCCAATATAAGTTAACATTTTCTTTTGGACAGGCAGAGTTAGACAGTGAGAGAGAGAGAGACAGAGAGAGAAAGGTCTTCCTTCCATTGGTTCACCCTCCAAATGGCCACTGCGGCTAGCACTGTGCCGATTCGAAGCCAGGAGCCAGGTGCTTCCTCCTGGTCTCCCATGCAGGTGCAGGGCCCAAGCACTTTGGCCATCCTCCACTGCCTTCCCTGGCCACAGCAGAGAGCTGGACTGGAAGAGGAGCAACCGGGACAGAATCTGGGGTGCTGGCGCTGCAGGCGGAGGATTAGCCAAGTGAGCCGTGGTGCCGGCCAGTTAAAATTTTTTAAAAAAAGAAGTGGGTGTTAGGAAAACTGGATATATACATGCAAAGAATGAAACTAGAACTTTATCTTATACCATACACAGAAATCAATTCAAAGTAGATGGAATACTTAAATGCACTACTGGGAACTATAAATACTCCCATGAGAACATAGGAGGAAAACTTCCTGACAATGGCCTTGGTAGCTGCTTTTTTGGATATGTCATCAAAGGCATATGGAACAAAGGCAAATATAGATGAAAGAGACTACATCAAACTAAACACCTTCTGCACATTGAAGAAAAGAATCAATAGAGTGAAAGGACAACATATTGAATGAGAAAAATATTTACCAACCACATATATAACCAAAAATTAATCTTTAAAATGTGTAAAGAATCCCAACAACTCAACAGCAGAATACCAAGTAACTAACTAGAAATGGACAAAAATTAAATAGATATTTCTCCAAAGAAGACATATAAATAGCAACAAGTATATTGAAATTCTTTTAACATCACTAATTATGAGGAAAATGCAAATCAAAAGCTAATAAGATATCATCACAAATCTATCAGAGTGGCAATTATAAAAATAAAAGTTGCAAGGCTGACAAGTCATTGAAACTCATGCACACTGGTAGAAGAAATGTAAAGTAGGGTAGCCCCTATAGAGACAGTATGAAGGTTTCTCAAAGAATAAAAATACAACTTCCATACAATCCAGCGATCCAGCATCTGGGTACTTATTGAAAGAATTAAAATCAGGATGATGAAGGTGTGCTTGTATTCTGTGTTCATTACAGTATTCTTTGTAATAGCCCAAAGGTAGAAACAATCTAAATATCCACTGGTGGATGAGTGGATAAAGAAAATGTGATACATATATTCAATGGAACATTAATCAAATAAGGAAATCCTTTCAGGTGTGACAACATGGATGAAACCTGGAGGACATTATGTGAACTAAAATAAGGCAGTTTCAAAAGGTCTGCATTATTTCACTTACATAAGGTGTCTAAAATAGGCAAACTCATTGAAACACATAATATGAGGGTGGTTGCCAGGGGCTCAGGGTAGTAGAAATGAGGAAATGCTGTTCAACAGATATAAACTTCCAGTTACAAAAATGAATATGTTCAAGAGATATCCTGTTAACCTTGAGCTTACAGTTAATATTATACTGCACACTTAAAAATTTGTTAAGAGAGTAGATCTCATGTTATAAGTTCTTACCAAAATATAAATATTTAATTAAAAATACTTGGTATTTGTGAATGAAGTTTGGTTTGCTGGGCCCTAGTTTACCAATTTTCATTACAGCCTAACCTGATTGGATAACAAGATGCACAGTGGAAACTAGTAGATACATGGATGTGAACTTCAAATCATTATCATTGTTACTGATTCCCCTGATGTTTTATATTCAGATTTGTGAAAAAGATGTTATTTATTTATTTGAAAGAGCTACAGAATTAGAGAGGGAGTGACAGAGATTTTCCATCCACTGGTTCACTCCCCAGATGGCTGCAACAGCCAGGATGAGGCCAGTCCAAAGCCAGAAGCCAGAAGCTTCTTCCAAGTCTCCCATGAGGGTAACAGGGGCCCAAGAAATTGGGCCATCTTCCACTGCTTTTCCCAGGTCACTGGAAGGGAGCTAGATGGCAAATAGAGCAGCCAGGATTCGAACCAGTGCCCAAATGGATGCCAGCATCACAAGTTGGGGCTTCACCTGCTCCCCACAATGCCATCCCTTACATTCTGAATTTAGACTAATCTTTGCATGGAGGAGTGAGTAGCCTATCAGTTAAAGACCTTGGGTCTGATATCAGAGTATCTGGGCTCATTTCTCACTTCCAGCACCCGATTCCAACTACCTGCTAATATGGACACAGGACAGCAGCAGCAACATCCAGGTAAGTAATTTCCTGCTACCCATGTGGAAGACCTGGATTGAATTTGCAGCTCCTGGCTTTGGTCTCTTCCAGCTCAGGCTCTCCTGGGTATTTGAGAAGTAAACCAACAGACTCACTCTCTCTCAAATGAATTAATTAAACAAAAACTCCAAACTAAGATTTCCAAAGAAGGTTTGAGATGCTTTGTGGTTTTCGTTTTCCATGTATTTTGTAAAAACAAACTTTAAACTGCATTAAAACAAATTTCAAAAGATACTGGGACAAAAGGAAAAAAAAAGGAAGAAAGGAAAAGAAAACCCAAACCTGTTGCCTACAAAACCTAACTTTCAGAGAAAATAAATATTCATGAGACCAGCAAAGAAACCATATGACAAAGCAAAGAAACAAAAAGAATAACTCTCAGGTCTTGAAACATACAATGCTTACTTGGTTTCATTTTGAAACTGTTGCAATAGCTATTCTATGTTACATGGTTGTTTTTTCATGTTCCACCACTGGTTGGGAAGAGTTGATATCTCTTAATTCACAGATGGAGAGGACTTGTTCCCAGGTACAATTCTCAGAGGATTACCTGACATGCTTGATTTAGATGATGGATTTACCGGTACTATTGGGCTTTCAGCTTTGAGATTTGGACTTTTATCTGATACTGAAATAAGATGAGACTTTGGTGATGTTGGGATGTGGTGAATGTATGTTGTAAATTGGAACACATGATTATTGTGGGCCCAGAGTCTATGGTTTGCCCAAAAGTTTCCCACAAAAACATCCACTCTGTGTTCTAGGAACCAATGATTATATTTCATGGAAATAATAATATGAGGCACTTGCAGATGTAATCAAGATATAATTTAGATTACCCTGGACTATGAGGGTATTTCCCCATCTAACCACATAAACCTTTGCAATCAGATAAATTTATTCAGTTGGTGGCAGAGAGTAAAAGCAGAACATGATGCTGGAGAGACTTAAAATGTGAGAGAGATTCTTCTTTCCATTGTCGAAGGAAACCATATGGAAAATACGAGATGGGTGGCAAGAGCCTAAGGAGAAAAGACAGGACCTTACCTGACTGCCTAGGAAACTGGAACTTGACTACTAACTTCTGCGATGAACGGAGTTGGGCCAACAAATCAAAATAATTTGAAAATGAATTCATCCCCAGAGCCTTCAGAAAATGTGATCCTGCTGACATTTTGATGTCAGCCTCATGAAATACAAAACAGAGGACATAGCTGTCTACATTGCATGTAGACTTCTGACAATAAAATAAGCAGATAATAAATGAATAGCAGGAAAGTATAGATTTAATTAAAAGAGATTAAGGAAATATAGAAGATAACATTCTTGAATCACTATATCAATATAAAATGATTCTGAACTACAGAACGAATAAAATAATATGTATGAAAACTATAATGTAGACTTGATCAACATAGCCCTGACTGTTAATGAACAACTTAATACATTATCCCTCTTAGTAGTTTTTTTTGTATGTTCTACTTAATATGACTGGTTTAATTCTGTAATTAATACACAGTTATTCTTAAGTGTTGAAATTTAACTGAAATGTGATCCCTGTTAAACCTAAGAGTGGGAATAAGAGAGGGAAGAGATGTACAATTTGGGACATGCTCAAGCTGACTTGCCCCAAATGGTAGAGTTAGAAACATACCAGGGGACTCCAATCCAATCACATCAAGGTGGCATGTATCAATGCCATCTCACTAGTCCAAGTGATCAATTTCAGTTCACAATTGATCATAATGAAAGGACTAAGAGTCAAAGGGAGCACATAAACAAGTCTAGTACCTGCTAATACTAACCGATAGAATAAATAAAGGGGAGAGTGATCCAACATGGGAAGCGAGATACTCAGCAGACTCATAGAATGGCAGATGTCCTAAACAGCACTCTGGCCTCAGAATCAGCCCTAAAGGCATTCGGATCTGGCTGAAAAGCCCATGAGCATATTTCAGGCACAGAAAGCCAAGACACTCTGGCAAAACAAACAAACAAACAAACAAAACCTAAATGAAAGATCTCTGCGAGTGAGATCCCAGTGGAAAGAACAGGTCTTCAAAGAAGGAGGTACCTTTCTCTGAAGGGAGGAGAGAACTTCCACTTTGACTAACTTTGACTATGACCCTGTCTAAACAAGATAAGAGTCGGAGAACTCGAAAGGCTTCCATAGCCTTGGAAACTCATGACTGGAGCATAGGGAGATTACTGATGCCATAAACAGGAGTGTCAATTTGTAAAGTCAACAACAGGAGTCACTGTGCACTTACTCCTCATGTAGGATCTCTGTCCTTAATGTTATAACGAGTACTCAAACAGTATATTTCACTTTGTGCTTCTATGGGGGTGCAAACTGTTGAAATCTTTACTTAATGTATACTAAACTGATCTTCTGTAAAAAAAAAAAAAAGAAATTATCAATTCCCAACTTGACTCTCACTGGGATTAAACATGACAATAGGTCTGATCTGATTTCATCATCATTTAAAAATCATCTATTATTTTTCACTTTATGTTTCTGTGTGGGAGCAAACTGTTGAAATCTTTACTTAACTTGTATGCTAAACTGATCTTCTGTATATAAAGAGAATCGAAAATGAATCTTGATGTGAATGGAAGGGGAGAGAGAGTGGGAAAGGGGAGGGTTGCGGGTGGGAGGGACGTTATGGGGGGGAAGCCATTGTAATCCATAAGACGTACTTTGGAAATTTATATTCATTAAATAAAAGTTAAAAAAAAGAAAACTATAATGTAAAATTCACAAAATTAGCATCTAGGTTATTGGAGTTACCAAAAGGGAAAAGAAATAGGATGGGAGACAAACTGCATTAGAAAAAGAAATGGGGGGGGGCAGCATTTTGGAGTAGCAGATTAAACCTCTGCCTGCAATGCCAGCATCCCATATGGGCTCTGGTTGGAGACCTGGCTGCTCCACTTCTGACCCAGCTCCCTGCTAATATGCCTGGGAAAGAAATGGAATGTGCCTCAAGTGCTTGGGCTCCTACACCCACATGGGAGATCTGGATGAAGCTCTCGGCTTCTGAGTTTGGCCTGTCTCAGCCCTGGCCACTGTAGCCATGTGGGGAGGGAACCAGCAGATGGAAGATATTTCTCTCTCTCTCTTTCTCTCTCTCTCTTTCTGTCTTTGCTCCTCCTCATCCTCCTTTCTGTGTAACTCTGCCTTTCAACTAAATAAACAATAAATTTAAAAAAAGTTGTTTATGAATTTACAAGAGCAACACTTCTGGGTCATTAAGTATAGGTTTATTTTTTTGGAGAACATTGTAATTGTTTATCTCAGAGCCTGAACCACTTTACATTCTTACCAATTATGTTTGAAGGTTACAATTTCTCAACATCCTCACCAACACTTGTTATTTTTCTTTCTCTAAAAGTTACAACTTTCCTAGTGAGCATGAATTAATAACTCATGAGGTTTTCATTTGAATTTCCATGGTATCCAATAATGCTGAGCATGTTTTCATATGCTTATTGGCCATTTGTGTATCTTTCCTGGAGAAATATCTAATACCGGATAGTCATCTTTTTCTCTTTTTTGACTTTTGATTATTATTTATAAATTCCAGATACTAAAACATATTATTTACAAATATTTTCTCTCTTTTGATTTATCACTTTCTTGGTAATATCCTATAATACACAGGGGATTTTAATTTTGATGAAATCCAATTTATTTTTTTTTGTTGCTTATGCAATTGGCCTCATCTTTAAGAAACTGTTGCCTAATCCAAGTTCAACAATATCCATGCTTATGTTTCCTTATAAGAGCTTTATATTTATTTTTCTTACATTTAGGTTTTTGATCCATAATGAGGATTTCTTTATTTCTATGTGATATGATGCACTCATGCTAACTATTTTGCATGTGTATAACCACATATCCAAGATATATCAGGTATCCAAGATATTGCTGAAGATTATATGCTGTGGATTACTCATATGTAGTCAAATATGCAAATAGTTGAAAGTTAAAGGATTGTCAAAGACATTCCATTCATGTTTATTATACAAAAGAACTTAAAATTTCATAAATTAACATGATGATAAGAAGGGATGCCAAATGGCATATACAGAGAAGTTTACTTTCTGTACCTGATCATTTTTGTAACATAGGAGTCTTTTGTTTATTACTTGCATGGGATATATCTGTTCTTACTCTCTTGAGTCTACTATAAGAGATTTCTCAATGTATATCTTAGGAAATTAATCTTTTCAGCTTTATTAGTTACTTGTTTATTATGTCTCAGCTCCAAATCCATGCTTCATTGCCTCGCCTTGTGGCCATTAAGCTGGACCATCTGAACATGTATCATTTGACAGTTGGTTTGGTGTTAGTCTTTGCTAATAGCACTGGAATGAAAGGTACTGCAAGACAAAAACAGAGCAAAAGTCTCCTCTTCCTTCCCCCATGGGCTTTGTGTCGTGACCATTAGTGTGTTGGCATTTGGGGTGCCTGGTATTATTCATCACAGGACTAACTCTGTTGCATTATGAGTCTGTGCTCTCTGTTTCTTCTCCATCACAGCAGCCATAGCAGCAGTTCTAATTACTCTTTTGTTTCCAGCACCTTTTAGAAAGTTTTGCCTCCACCAAAATCCCACAGTCATACACAATCAGCCAGTAATGGTAACTAGGGCAAAGCTGAAGTTTTAGCTCAAGTTTGTCAGAGTGGGCCCCTGGTTGATCAGATGGATTTCACAGCTATTTTTTCCAGTTCTTGTTTATAGATTGAAAAAGAGTCACGTGCAAACTAGCAGAATCCCACATTAGCTTTGTGATCTGTACATAAAGTCCACAATGGTAGCAAGGCCTAAGTCAAAATTCTAGGGTCTACGCCTCACCATTCAGATATTCAGTCTCAAACAATACTACATTCTCGGAGGAATTGCAAAGATTTGTGTTCTCATCAAAAAAGAGTGGTCATACCCATCATTTCTTCAGTTGACTATTTGGCCAGCACAAAAGTTAGATGAATCTCAGTGAATGAGTTTTTTGACTCTGTTCAAAGCCAGTACTTTAGATATAGTATAGATGGACCTGACCTATGATGGTTTGACTTAAAATGGTGTGAAATTGAAACATATTCATAGAGATAGTACTTCAAATTTTGAAGTTTGATCTTTTCCTTGGCTAATAAAATAAAAGAGAATAACCTTTCACAATTCTGAGGAACAGCATCAAATTACAACACTTAGCTATGTAATCACAAGGGTGAACAAGCCATATTCTGCAGTACACAGTATGTGGAGTATACCCTACAGTAAGCTACGAAGGTTCAGTAAGCTAGGTATATAAAATCCACTTTTGACTTCTAATATTTTCAATTTACAGTGGTTTATGGTGACATAACCCCATCAGAATTCAAGGAGCACCTATAATTTTATCGGAGCAAATCAACATAGCCCTGATTTGCTGGTACTGATATGACAAATTCTTATCTCTACGTTCAAAATTGTTACAAGGGCCACCAGAAGTATTTTTTTTTTTTCTGATAGAACCAACATTTCCTCCTTATAGGCATACTTTAGGGTTATGTCAACTCCCCTGCTCTTTTCCATAACACAGTCTTTAGAGATCTTGATCATCTCAATATCCCACAAAAACTTTGCTGTTTCTGTAAATTGTTTATATTACTCAAATTAGATTTGATAAGCTAGAAGTACTACATACTTTAGGTGTACTAGTAAGACTTATGTGATCTAGAGATTTGAAAATAAACCCCACAAAATTTCAGTGCCTTCAAACTTCAATGAAGGTTTTATGAGTCAAAGTCTAATACACAAGCTACATCCTTCAAAGTGAAATACGCTGCCTACCACCCACCCCTCCAGACATACCAAAAGCATTGTATTGGATAGGCAGTTAAGAATTTGAATGAAACATTTGCTACATTTGTATGTTCTACTTTAATCTATATACCAAACTGAGTGTACATTTGGTTTCCCAGAGGAAAATAAATTTTAGAAGCAATTCTAGGCTTCCATGCATTCTAAATATTCCCCTTGAGCCTTATAATCCAGGATATTCACTGACGCTTGAATTATCTGTGGCAAATAGGAATATTGCTTAGAGAATCTGGCAGGAGTCTACAGAAGAATTTCAGTAATTATAAACCTCTTTTGGAGAAACCTACACCCACTTTGGCAAATAATTACTTTCCTTTCAAGAAATAGCTTTTGATTTGCTACTTGGCGCTGGTAAAGACTGATGGCTAACCATGAGTTATCAGGGGACCATGAAGAGGAACTTTCAATGTTTTCCGATCAGCCAGATCAAAGGATGGGCATGAGGAAAAGCAGTAAATTATCAAGTTGGCATAGAATATGAAAGACTAGCCCAGGTGAGTTCTAAAGGTACAAATAACTTATACGAGAAGAGGACTCTTGACTTATTTGAAACCAACACTTGCTGTATTAACTCCTTTCAACCCACCCACACTTCTGGCCTTATGGGTAGCTTCTTATGATTCACTGAGTGAGGGGCAAGAAACAATAAGCACACTATTTTGTAGATGGATCTGGATGAGAGCTGCTCATACCACCTCAAAGTGAACAGCAGCAGATATACAGCCCCACACAAAGACGACCCCACACAAAGGAGGGCAGAAGTGGGACCCCTTCCTTGGCAGAACTTCAAGTGGTACATTTTGCTGTGTGCTTTGAATGGACTGAGAGATAACCAGACGTATGTACTACATTGACTGATGTGTAGTTGTTAACTGCTTGATTGAGTAGAGAAAGACTTGAAAAATAGGAATGGAAGCTGGTTAGATGGAACTCTTGGAAAGAGGTATATGGATTATATTCCTGCATGGATACAAAATTGTGAAGATATTTTTGCTATTTATGAATACCTGACAGAACACATACATTCTAGGGGGCAGAATTGTGAGATTACAGGTTAAACTGTTTCTGTGACACTGACATCCTGTATCAGAATGCTTATTTGAGTCCTGGCTGCTCCACTTCTGATCCAGCTTCCTGCTAATGCACCTGGAAAAGCAGTGGAAGACAGCCCATGTATTTGGGCACCTGTCATCCACACGGGAGACAAGAATGAGTATCCTAGCTCCTGGCTTCTACCTTGCCTAGCCCTGGATTTTGTAGCCATTTAGGGAGTGAATCTGTGGATGAAAGATACTCTCTTTCCCTCTTTCTCCCTCTGTCTTTCCCTCTCTCTCTCCTCCTTCTGCTCCTCCTCCCCTGTATCATTCTGCCTTTTAAATAAATGAATAAATAAATTGTTTTAAAGGAAAGTAATATACTCTAAAAACACCCTATAAATAAGGTACACAAGTGTACCTTATTTTTAAACCAACACCCTTTTTTTCCAGGCCTTCTCCTTCCTCAGGTGCTTATTCAATGGATCAGGAACAAAAAGATCATGGCAGGAGGGATGGGCTTCAACAACTGTTCTTCCTTTTACCAAGGCTGACATAGTACCATCGATGAGTGCTTAATCTGCATGTAAAATAGGCCAACATTGAATTCCATATATGGCATCTTTTCTCAAGTGGGCTAAGCATGCCAGTTGCATTGATAATACTGGAAATTCTTCCATGAGTGAAGTTGTAGAAATTTAACATCACTGTAAAAACATACCTTCTGAATATAGATTTTCCTTCAGTGCCCCCATCATCTGCATCCATGTAGCATTTTGATCTGTCATGAGATTTTGCACAAGGAGCTAATTTTTCAGTATGCTCCATAGCAGTCTTACACAATTAAATGGTCTTACTAATCCTCTCTTATCCAGACATAGTTGTCCTAACGTAACCATGGAGTGTGTTATGGAAGAGCCATTTATGGTGGTAATTATGAAGTGATGTGATCTCATAGATGTAAGATATACTTTGAGTCACAGACAACATTACATAGTTCTTTTTCTTGCTTAGTCAGAAACATGAATCTGAGAAACAAAGATAGGAAGTGGTTTCTCTTAGCATCTTACCTAATACTACAAGCACAGCATATTTGCTTCCCATCTGGAAGGTATGCTGAGGTCTTCATGTCCAAATAAGGGATTATTCTATTAGGAAATACAATGCTTCTAGTTACTTTGAAGTGTAGACTGTGGCCTGCACATGTTTGGGTTTCTCAACCTGCTGAGTGAATGGGCAAAGGTGAAGCGACTGATCCCAATTATTAAGAGAAATTGGTTGATAGCTACACTTATGGCAAAGATGGTATGTCTGGAACTCAGGGGATTCCCTAAGGCTCAGCGAAGTGCTCCCGTGACGACTGGTAAATGTTAAAGGGAGATTAAAACAACAACATCGGAAAATTGAAGCTATTAAAGTCTCAGACCTTTTAGAAAGATGGTTTACCCCACTAGGTGAAGCACCAGAGGCTGGAAAGGAAATTCAGAATATAAAACAGCCTTGGGAAAAAGAAATTGCAGATACCTCTTCTTGATGAATTGCCTAAGTAATAATTGTAGGACCATGAGTAAATTTAATGGTTAATTAATACATCCAACAAGACATGACAATTGAAACAATAAGCTGTTAGAATTGCATGTCTCCTCATTTTCTGGAATCAAACCCCTTTTACTAGCTAACAGATATTTATATAACATTTTCCTTGTTCAATTTGCTGTTGTGGTCTCTGTGTTCTGCTGGACCATAACTGACATATCACTTCCTCTATCTATCATTATATAACAAAACACCAAAATTTAATAGCTTAGTTCCCCAACTGATTACGATCTGTCATGGTTCTGTGGTTTGACAAAGATCAGCTGGATGATGTTCTTTTGGAGTGTTGCCTGCAGTTTCAGTAATTTGTCATGTGGGGCTATGGTAATGTGAAAGCTTTACTGCTACTTGACGCTGGGAGCTCACCTAGGGCTCTCACTTTCAGGACCTATAACAGTGATTCCTCTATGGGCCTCTGGTTTTGCCCAGTATAGAAAGTGGGTTCCCAGAGGTACCTAAGAGCAAATTTTCCAAAGGAAGTAAAAGAAGACATAAAGACAGTTAAGGACTGTCCCTGAACGAGTGTTGCTTCTGCCACTTTTTATTGAAATTCAGCCAAAAAACTATTCCAAGATGCTATTGCTTTTCTGGGGTTCTGCTGTAATACTTTAGTTACCAATTTATCAGTTGGATTCCTTTTGCAGAAACCATCATAATCTGACTTTGGCAACTTAAACATCAAAAACAAACAAACAAACGAAAAACAGAAAAGACCTGCTAACTAGATGTCAAGAGTCTCATGGAAATATCACGAAGCAGGGGGTCTAAACTCCTAAAATTGATAAGGAAAGAGACAAGCTGTATATCCATAGGCTAATTTATTTCCAAACAGAATTACTGTCTACACAGGTATAAACACCATTTCACAATTCATGTCATCAACAACAAACACTACACAGCAAACACTGTTGTCCTTGAAACCTTAGACCTGTTGCTTTTACTATAAAGAATTTTCCATGAGGCCTAAATCCTTCTTCTATACTTCAAAACTCACACTCCATGGATCCCTAAGCTTTGAAAGATCCAGGCACTCCTGAATACAATCTGTCAGAAGAAATAAGTAACTTAGAATCTTATGCTTTCCATTTCTATAACTGTAGTAAGAATTTGCTTCTAGTCTAGACTCAAAATGGAGACTTTCCAAACCTAGGAATAGGACACAGATGCTAAGCAGGGCTCCAAATATAAAAATGTCTCTATCCATACAGTATATTAATTTTAAAAAAAGTTTTATGGAATTATCAAAAAATTCATTTTAAGTCTCTGAGCTATAAGCTTATTAGTCAAATAACAAAGTGTGAAAAAATCTTTTGACACACTTATTATTAACATAGGTGAAGTTTAATCACTGTATAATATGGCTTCAGTATACCTGTTTTGGTAATCAAAGAGAATAAGTAAACAATTATGTTATTAAACCTGAGTGATTTACAGTGATATAAGTCAACGTATTTTGTTTTCAGAGATAACAATGTATATCAATATTCTGTGGGCAATATAAAATTCTGACTAGCACTTCTCACACTTTTGTATTACATAAATATTTACCTGAAGTTATAGTGTGAAATTCTTTATTGCTGGAAATAATCAGAAGAGATATAGTGGTATCAAAAGCAATATTAAAGTAATGGAAACAGATTCCATTATTTACTTAGTACAATGAGATTATTTCTAACTTACATTCCACCCATCTCAACTTAATATACTGTTTTGTGATTAAGGAAAGAAAGGTTGTGGAGAAAATAATACACACACACACACACACATATACTTTTTCAAATCTGAAGAAAATACTAACTTAATGAGGGAAGGTTCAAAGCAACAACTGTTAAATATCTACTATGCATGGCTTTAGAGAGGTGACTAAAAGAAAAGAGGTCTCTATTGAGCTAGAGATAGCAAGTTTAGACCACAGAAGCTTGCCCACAAACACTAAGTAGTATTATGTGTTGGGCTGAGAAATCATGATGGCTCTAGGATTACAATTGCCTAAAACACAGTAATAACCATTAGTTAGTTGGGACCCAGGTACAAACCCGAAATAAAATAGTCTTTGAACAGTTAATAAGGTTCACGACATTTACCTCCACCCAATTCATTCATCTATTATTTCACTCAGTAAACATTTATTGAATGTGTCTTAGTTGTCATTGATGAAGCATAAAAATCACTTTTGTCATATATATTATGCTTAAGTAGGGAAGAAGACAAAATACACAAATGACCTTAAAAATGAAACCACACAGAAATAACTAAGGATTACATCTAGAACATTTTATGGAGAGTTCACTGGGTCAGTCACTTGGTGTGTAGACTCTAGGGTCAATTATTGCAGGCCCACAATTATATAAACATGATAGTGTATATTTAGAATACTACTATACATAATAATTTGGTGGTTCAAATTTATAACACTCGAATCTTATAAAATATATATGTATGCTTTTGTTTTATATACCTTTTTCATTTTTTTCTAGTATTTTACTTTTATTACGTTTTACAAAATTTTAAGTTCACAACAGTTTGGGAAAACTTAAAACATGTTCCTTCCTGAAAATGGATGGAGATCCTTGTCATTAAGAGCAAGCTGTTTACTTTCCTTTCTTATTCATCCAATAAGTTTAGGGTCAGTTACTACAGGCTACTTGTAGGTATCCAATTAACACTACCTGAAAAATGTTGACATGATTTTCATTGATTTCAAAATTCTTATTTACCAAAAAATTATAATAAAAAGAAAGAAGAAACTGCAAATAAGTAAACAGAAATAAAAAAAAATGGGAGGGGGCGATGACTCAAAGTCTTAATATAAGAGAGACATGGATGAAGGGACAAATCAACCTGTACTACCTTAATGTTCTTAACCCGGAGTATAACTGATTTTTGTAGTTACAGACCTGCCTTGAGAGGAAATGTTTATAAGTATAAATCATTGTGATGATATAATGTAAAACTTATTTTTAGAAAAATTCAAAATTTAAAAAATATAACTATACAATGCATTGTATAAAAGCCATAACAATAACATAATTACTACTACAAATAACAATATGGATGAATCTTAAAACTACAATGTGGAATGAAATCACTCAGACACAAGAGAACAATGATTTCATTTATTCAAAGTACAAATACAGACACAAATAATTTATACTATCAAAAGTCAGAGTAATGGTTTCCATTCAGCTGAATCTGTAGGGGCCATGAAGGAGACTGTAATTCAATATCCGGTTTTACGATTTGGGTACTGACTACACAGATGAAAAAAAATTTGTGAAAATTCATTGATGCATGTATTTTTGATTGACATACTTTCAATTAACAAAAATAATTTTTGGCTTTGGAAGGATGAATACTCAGCTTTCTATAAAGTTCTATTAATTTGATTGGTTAATTTTGGAATTATCTTTATAGATAAAGGTCATTTGCTTGTTTTGCGAGTATTTCTTGATATAGTACAGTTTGTCCTGTAAATACTGTTACCGATCAGTGATCTATAAGAACACTTGAGATCTTTCCATCAAATCATACTGTGAAAGAAGCAGTCATTGACATTTAAAAAATATTCACTGGAAGGGCTGGTGTTGAGCAGCATTTTAGGCCAGCACTTGGGGTCCCAACATCCCCTATCACAGTGCTTGGTTTAAGTCCTGGCTGCTCCACTCTGATCCACCTTTCTGTTGGTGTGAATCCTAGGAAGCAGCAAGTAATGATGAGTCAAGAACTTGGTTCCCTGCCATGCACATAGCAGACTCCTGACCTCTGCCTGGCCTAGACTTTGCTGTTTGGGAAGTGAACCAGTAGATGGAAGATTTTCTGTCTCCCCCCACCCACACCTTTCAAATAAATAAAAACAAACTTTTTTTAAAAAAATGAAAACCAGGAAGTGTCTAATATCTAAACAATTTCACTACCCTTGGGTAATGACTGTGCTAACGTAGAGTACCTGCTGGAGAACATATTAGCAGTATGTAGCTACACTTTGTTCTCCACACAATTGTGTTGAACTGTGGCCACGCATGTTTGTTTTTCCTTTCTTGGTTATGAGCTATAAAAACTGATCCTGGCAACTCAAGCAGAAAACCAATTTATTGTAAAATTATCACATTGTGAGCAAAATTGTAGAAAAGAATTTGAACTTGGAGAGTTAAATTCAGAAAATTGGTCAAGATGAGTGGAGACTGAGTAGCAGAGAGCATGGGTAAAGCCTTGTCAAAGAAATAATGCATAGGACATTGCTGGCACTGACACCCTTATGCCTTTCAGGCTAACTCTTGAATTGTTCTCATAATGGCCACCATTTTGAGGATTTATCTTTCCCATATCTGAGAATTTGGTTTACTGTTTCACAATTCAAACTTCCAGGTGGAAAAAATCTGTTCCCAGGCTCTGCTTCTCATGTAGCCTTGCCCAAAATAAGAAGAGTGTGCAGATGTTGTTCAGCTTAAAAAAGAAATCAAGAAATGCACACTACAGACAAAAAAAATATAAAAACAACTTCCCAGATTTACTTCAAACACCTGTAGCCTATGTATATCAGAACTCTTACTGCATAAAAGGTACCACCTGAAAGCTATTAAAGTGATCATCTAAATCAATTATGTAAAGCATACAGCATGATGACAAATAGGACTTTCCTCAAAAAAAAAAAAAAACACACTTTGATCACCATCAGTGCATTGGATTTTGGGGTTACTTCTGTTTTTGGCTTTGTTTGTACACATATATATTTTCATTAAATAAAGTCTAATGAATGAGAAGCTCTGGATAGTAGATGATCATTTATAGGTCCTACCATAATAAAGTTGTTTATTAGTATGACAATTTAAATGTTACAAAATATATTCTTCATATTTGATTTTATGTGCTTTATTAAAATTTTAGAATATAATAGCTAGCCCATAACAGCTTTTTTAGAGGTAAATGATTTTAGCTGTAAATTATAACCTGAAGGTGTTAGATATTGTAAAAATATTAATACCATAATTTGTGACTGGTGAATTTAAGCACTTTCCATGAGAAATTTGCAGCAAATGGAAAAAATTAAATAGTTGTCAGCATTTTGTTGTCGATACCTTTCACATGAATAAATATAAAACATTTTACATTGCACAAGTAGATATGTCTTAATACAATGTGACTTGGTTGAAGTAGAATTTCTTGATCTAGCAGCAAGTCTCACCGTGTACCTGCCTCAATACAAACTGGTTAGATTATATTTGGCATGTTTTTTTTGTTTGTTTCCTTGGATTTTTTTTCTGACTTCAACTGAGATTGTGTGCTTTAATTTTACCACTTAAAAAGCACAAATCATCATCTTTGAATGGATAATGCATTAAGAAAGACATTAAACTCTTTTTAAATTTTTTAAAGTTTATTTAATAAACATAAATTTCCTAAGTACAACTTTTGGATTATAGCGGATTTCCCCCCCCATAACCTCCCTCCCACCTGAAACCATCCCATCTCCCACTCCCTCTCCCATTCCATTCACATCAAGATTCATTTTCAATTCTCTTTATATACAGAAGATCAACTTAGTATATATTAAGTAAAGATTTCAACAGTTTGCACCCACACAGAAACACAAAGTATAAAGTACTGTTTGAGTACTAGTTATACCGTTAATTCACGTAGTACAACACATTAAGGACAGAGATCCTACATGGGAAGTAAGTGCACAGTGACTCCTGATGTTGATTTAACAATTGACACTCTTAATTATGGTGTCAGTAATCACCCGAGGCTCTTGACATGAGCTGCCAAAGCTATGAAAGCCTCTTGAGTTTACCAATCCCGACCTTAATTAGACAAGGTCATAGTCAAAGTGGAAGTTCTCTTCTCCCTTCAGAGAAAGGTACCTCCTTTTTTGATGGCCCATTCTTTCTACTGGGATATCACTCGCAGAGATCTTTCATTTAGGTTTTTTTTTTTTTTTTTTTTGCCAGAGTGTCTTGGCTTTCCATGCCTGAGAAACTCCCATGGGCTTTTTAGCCAGATTTGAATGCCTTAAGTGCTGATTCTGAGGCCAGAGTGCTGTTTAGGACATCTGCCATTCAATGAATCTGCTGTGAATCCCGCTTCTCATGCTGGATTGTTCTCTCCTTTTTATTTCTATCAGTTAGTATTAGCAGACACTAGTCTTGTTTATGTGATCCCTTAGACACTTAGTCTATCATGATCAATTATGAACTGAAACTGATCACTTGGACTAGTGAGATGGCATTGGTACATGCCACCTTGATAGGATTGAATTGGAACCCCCTGGCATGTTTCTAACTCTAGCATTAGGGGTAAGTCTGATTGATCATGTGCCGAACTGTACATCTCCTCCCTCTCTGATTCTCACTCTAATATTTAACAGGGGTCACTTTTCAGTTAAATTTAAATGTCTAAGGATAATTGTGGGTTAATTACAGAGTTCAACCAATAGTATTAAGTAGAACAAAAAAAATTCTAAAGGTAATAAAATACTAAGTTGTTCCTTGACAGGACAAGGACTGATCAAGTCGTTGTTTCTCATAGTGTCCATTTCACTTCAACAGGTTTCCTTTTAGGTGCTTGGCTAGTTGTCACTGATCAGGGAGAACATATATTTGTCCCTTTGGGACTGGCTTAATTCACTCAGCATAATGTTTTCCAGATTCCTCCATTTTGTTGCAAATGACCAGATTTCTTTTATTTTTACTGCTGTATATCATTCTATAGAGTACATATCCCATAATTTCTTTATCCAGTCTTCTGTTGATGGGCATTTGGGTTGATTCCATGTCTTAGCTATTGTGAATTGAGCTGCAATAAACCTTAAGGTGCAGACCGCTTTTTTGTTTGCCAATTTCATTTCCTTTGGGTAAATTCCAAGGAGTAGGATGGCTGGGTTGTATGGTAGGGTTATATTCAGGTTTCTGAGGCATCTCCAAACTGACTTCCATAGTGGCTTTACCAGTTTGCATTCCCACCAACAGTGGGTTAGTGTTCTGTTTCCCCACATCCTCGCCAGCATCGCTACCATCTGTTGTTGGTAGATTTCTGCATGTGAGCCATTCTAACCGGGGTGAGGTGAAACCTCATTGTGGTTTTGATTTGCATTTCCCTGATTGCTAGTGATCCTGAACATATTTTCATGTGCCTGTTGGCCATTTGGATTTCCTCTTTTGAAAAATGTCTATTGAGGTCCTTGGCCCATCTCTTAAGTGGCTTGCTTGTTTTGTTGTTGTGGAGCTTCTTAATCTCTTTGTAGATTCTGATTCTTAATCCTTTATCTGTTGCGTAATTTGAAAATATTTTTTCCCATTCTGTCGGTTGTCTCTTCACTCTCCTGACTGTTTCTTTTGCTGTACAGAAACTTCTCAATTTGATGTAATCCCAATTGTTAATTTTGGCTTTTACTGCGTGTGCCTCTGGGGTCTTTTCCAAGAAGTCTTCGCCTGTGCCAATATCTTGAAGGGTTTCTCCGATGTTCTCTAATAATTTGATGGTGTTGGGCGGTAGATTTAATCTTTAATCCATGTTGAGTGGATTTTTGTGTAAGGTGTAAGGTAGGGGTACTGCTTCATGCTTCTGCATGTGGAAATCCAGTTTTCCCAGCACTATTTGTTGAATAGACTGTCCTTGCTCCAGGGATTGTTTTTAGATCCTTGATCAAATATAAGTTGGCTATAGATGTTTGGATTGATTTCTGGTATTTCTATTCTGTTATATTGGTCTATGCATCTGTTTTTGTACCAGTACCATGCTGTTTTGATAACAACTGCCCTGTAGTATGTCCTGAAATCTGGTATTGTGATGCCTCCAGCTTTGTTTTTGTTGTACAAGATTGCTTTAGCCATTCAAGGTCTCCTGTGTCTCCATATGAATTTCAGCAGCATTTTTTCCAGATCTGAGAAGAATTTCTTTGGTATTTTGATTGGTATAGGACATTAAACTCTTGAAGACAGAAATAGTCATGCAAGTAATCCTTGCCCTCTTTAGGTCCAATATTCTCGACTGTTTAGGTGGGACTTTATTCATGCATATCTCTAGATAGATAAATAGATCAGTGGAAATATAGATCGGCAAACAATTCATTAGGTGGATGTGCAGACACTCTTGTAATTATAGAAATTTGTTGCAGAGAAGGCCAAAAATACACTAACAGTGAGCAAACTGACAGTTCAAACACTTTTTATCAATACCCTTACACCATAAATCAGAAATGCTACAAAGTGGATTCTGCTATCAATCTTCAATTTTGATTTAGTCTCAACTATAATGCCAAGGAAATAGTTTTGTTTAGTTTGTACCTCTATGAGCTGTTTTAAAACAAAACCTGAAAACTTAGAAGCTTAATGTATGTACCAGGTTACACATTTGCTGAAGGTCTTTTATTTTAGAGCAGCCTGCAGAGTGCTCTGGGCTCAGGATCTTACACGTGGTCGCACTCAAGCTGTCAAGCAGAGCCGTAGTCATCTCAATGCTGAATGAGGGCTGAAGGATCAGCTTTTAAGCGAACAATATTGGCAAGCCTCAAATCTCCCCAACTACCACCTGATACTGTCATCATAAAAGAGGGCAAACATGATCATGAAGCAAAGGAAGGTCCTTCCTGATGAGGAATTGTCACATTTAAATACAAAGGGACATCGTTAAAATTTAGAATGTCTATTGACCACAGGTTAGCACATGATATCTAACTTGATATTACAGAAAATCATCTGTCTTTAGAGATTTTATAATATACTACAGATATGGTTTGTGAAGGGTTTGGAGAGGAAAGAAGAAAGTCTAGCACTTTCAAACAGGGATAAAGTGTGCAGATTCTTAGGAGCTTCCAGTCTGTCACATCACACTATCAACTGCTTATGTCTAAATTAAAGACATAGTCTAACTTTGCTGCAGGTGGGTACAAAGACACTTTATATCTGGGACACATTTCTGAGCTTATGACTCTGTATATGCCTGGCTCTGTGCTTGAATCTTTGAATACAAACCTCTTTGGGGGAAAAGAGCCTTTTTTTTTTGGTTCTGAAAGTTTTCTCTTGTTGTCTTCATTGCCCTTTAAAGAAATTCAGTGATGATACAAATGACTGGAGGCCATAGTGTTGAGTGATTCTGTGATGATAGCTTGAAAACTTCAGAAAGTGTTTCAGGGCTAATAAGTACCAGGAGAATACCAGCAACACTGTTATGGATAGTTTACAGCTGACCAAGTCTCTAAATTTTGAGCAGTCTGGGCTGAAAATATACTGTGTGATAATTTTTGCAGAAAGAATGAATTCTTATATTACCTGGGAAGAAACAGCATCCACAAAAAACAAATAATTATTTTTTAGCAAACAATCATTTAAAATGATAGCAAGAGGCATTCTTTATTTTTTGGCTTGATATTGATCTAAATATGGAAATTGACAATTGGCTTATGGGCAATATACTCGAAGTTAGAACTGCATGAAAAATGTTCACATCATCTGTGAAATTATTTTTACTGCAAATTTTTTGCCATGAGGATTTCTGTTAATTTAGTCACACATAAAAATAGTTTTAGTATAAGAACAACTTTCCATATTTGGTATTCTACAATTATAACTTATTTTTCCCCCAAATGAATATAATCTTGTAATGTGAACAAGAGAAAAAAATAAATCAATGTAATTATTACAATTAATACACATTTGATTTAAGATCTTTGGACAATGAGGCAGACTTGGATTATTTGACTGGGCTTCACACTATCATTATATATGCACATATGTATGATTATACATACAACTAATTCAAGAATTATAACAAAAACCTCTAATAACTACTGTTCCCTTGAGAGGCCTTTAGCTTTATTGTCATGATAAGATCATTAAAGCTGCTCCAAGCATCCCATCTTTCCACATCAGTCTTCAAAGTAGTCAGAAAGAAAGGGCATCGATTACTTATAAGTAACTGTGTCTCTATTGGACCAAAAGGACTTTTTTGCAAGGTGAACAGTGAAGATAATCATTTTAGGGAGGATCACCCCATGGTCCACACCTGCAAGCAAAATGGCCTATAGATTAACTCCTTCTTATAAGTATGTCCAAAGTTAGCTTGTTTATTTGCAAGTCATGTCTCCTTTTCTTTCTTTAAGGATTTACTTACTTATTTGACATAGTTACAGATAAATAGAGGGAGCACTTCTATCCACTAGTTTACTCCCCAGATGGCCACATGGCTGGGGCTGGGGCAGGGGCTTAATCCAGGTCTCCCATACAGATGTCAGGAGCCCAAACAACTTGAACATTCTGGGCTGTTTTTCCCAGGCCATTAGCAGGGAGCTGGATCACAAGCACAGCAGCCGGAAATCAAACCAGCACCCATATGGGATGCTGGCATTGCAGTCAGTAGCTTTATCTGCTATACCACAATGCCAGCCACAAGTTACATCTTCTTTAAAAATAGGATGTAGAATAAAACATTTAACCTTATGTTTGTTCAGATTCCGTTAAAATTTATTTTAGTATATGCTAATTTTGTACATTCTGAATATTTTAACTAATATTTTTATTCAACTGGTATACATCTATTAGACCTGAATATTAGTGATTGACAGTAAGTAGGTTAGTCCAAAGTCCATGTTCTAGACTGTAAAGACCTAAGTTACATGTGAGCATATGATCTGGGGAAAACTGCTTTATTTCATTTGTAAAATGTGGATAATGGTAATAATGTTTGTATGTGAGTGTGTTGGCGATATTGAGCAACAAATACACATTTCATAAGGGTTGGTGATAATGAAGAGGGAGAAAAATACAATGATTTGATCTCATATCTCTTGCTCTGAACTGAAAGATAATATGTGCCAAATGAACCAGCTATGTAATCATATAGTACTATGAGTAAATTGAATTTTGAAGTTTAATTTACAAACTCCTTCTTTTCTGTCATTTATTGAATATTTGCTTTTTTTCTAGATCCTGTGCAAAGATCTTTACTTACCATACTTGTTAAATCCCTAATATCCCTAATTATTACTCATTTTTATTGAAGAAGCAGGTTCAGCATGGTTAAACAGTCATCTAGATCACAGCCAGGGATTGGCGGGACAGCAATGCAGTCACAGGTCTGTAGGTAGCTTCTGATTCTGACGACTGCAGCGCTTTGCATCTCTTTCACAATGCTTTTATGAGTTTTTAAAAATAAAAATCATCTATGTCATTAAGCTCTAAACCATGGTTTTAGGTATTCTAGAACTCTGTTTTCACTTCTTCCCTTTTCTCTTGCATTTCCCTTTTTTGCATTCTTCATGCTGTCACTCAGAATTACTTACCTAACACATCCTGATAATTTTATAAGAAGCACAGTAGCATGATGACTGGCTTCCTTGTAAACACTGACCTTGGCACAATTGACTTTTTTTCCTGTTAAAATATATTGTTTTATTGACTTTCTTCTGTTAGACCGCTTGAAGTATATGCATACTTGTTGACTAAACAGATAATAAAAAATTACACATAAGTTGGTACTTGTCTGACTTACTGTCATCTTACATTTTAAGCAGAGGATGTAAACGTTCACATGGAATGTTAGTATATTAGAAGACAGTGTTTGTGGCCGGCGCCGCGGCTCAATAGGCTAATTCTCCACCTAGTGGCGCCGGCACACCGGGTTCTAGTCCCCGTCGGGGCGCCGGATTCTGTCCCGGTTGCCCCTCTTCCAGGCCAGCTCTCTGCTGTGGCCAGGGAGTGCAGAGGAGGATGGCCCAAGTGCTTGGGCCCTGCACCCCATGGGAGACCAGGTTAAGTACCTGGCTCCTGCCATTGGATCAGCACGGTATGCCAGCCACGGTGGCCATTGGAGGGTGAACCAATGGCAAAGGAAGACCTTTCTCTGTCTCTCTCTTTCACTGTCCACTTTGCCTGTCAAAAAAAAAAAAAAAAAAAAAAAAGACAGTGTTTGAAAATGTGATTCAATTAAAATGAGGTTCCTAGATTGGGCTTTAATCCAATCTGATTGGTGATCTTTCAAGAAGAGCAAATTTGGACACAGAGAGAAACAGCAGGTATCCAGGTACACACAGGAAAGACCCTGGGAGGACACTGTAGGATCATGATCATCTGCAAGTCAGGGATGAGTGACCTAAGGGGAAACCAATTCCATAACACCTTGAACTTGGACTTCTAGCTTCCAGAACACAGAAAATACATTTCCTCTAATCCATTCAGAAAGTGGCATTTCATCATAGCAGCCAAACTCATGAAACACTTCATTTACTAAGCAAACGTATACTACAAATACCTGCTCTGTTTCAGATGTGTTCCCAGGGCCTTGAAATGGAATACTGAATAAAGAAGAACATCTAGGAAGTCATGAAATGCATGTGTAATGTTAGTCCCCTGGAGGAGATCAAAGGGCTGTACAGAGAGCTTGAGAGCTTATCACCCTCATCACTGTTGTTGCTGGTGAGGATGATCAGAATTAGGATCATGACAACATACCATGAAAATCAACAACAGAGTCTTTTGAATGTTTGAGGAAAACAAATATTGGGACAATGAAATTGTACATATAAGAACTCGGACCCTGTTATTTGATATTGTTGGTTCCTTTGCAATTACCTGTGCCTTGTATCAGCTGAGCTCTAGTGCAGTGGGGTAGTTCAATGTTAAGCATGGGTTATGGAAATGGGTAACATCATTCCCTCCCTCATTTCCCTGAGGCCTAGTTCATGTATATCTCCTGATTTACTTGGAAGTTGAAATGCCTTATAGGAGAATGTGACATTTTACTTCTTGCATGAAAAAATTGAGATCTGGGGATGGAGTTGGCTAGCAGATTTTTTTTTTTTTTAAAGCATCAAACACTTAAGACAATCAAATTTATTAAATCTTGAGAAAATTGAGTTATAATGGAGTTGATACACAGGGAAGCATTTTTCATAATCCAGATTAATAAATGTATGTTTTTTTTAACTTTTATTTAATGAATATAAATTTCCAAAGTACGATTTATGGATTACAATGGCTTCCCCCACATACCGTCCCTCCCACCCACTACCCTCCCCTTTCCCACTCCCTCTCCCCTTCCATTCACATCAAGATTCATTTTCGATTATCTTAATATACAGAAGATCAGCTTAGTATACATTAAGTAAGGATTTCAACAGTTTGCTCTCACACAGAAACATAAAGTGAGAAATAATAGATGATTTTTTTTTAAAATGATGATGAAATCAGATCAGACCTATTGTCATGTTTAATCCCAGTGAGAGTCAAGTTGGGAGTTGATAATTTCTTTCTTTTCTTTTTTTTTTTTTTTTTTTTTTTTTTACAGAGGATCAGTTTAGTAAGCATTAAGTAAAGATTTCAACAGTTTGCACCCCCATAAAAACACAAAGTGAAATATATTGTTTGAGTACTCGTTATAGCATTAAATCAATACACAGCACATCAAGGAGAGAGATCGTACATGAGGAGTAAGTGCACAATGACTCCTGTTGTTGACTTTACCAATTGACACTCCTGTCTATGGCATCAGTAGTCTCCCTATGATCCGGTCATAAGTTTCCAAGGCTATGGAAGCCCTCTGAGTTCTCCGACTCTTATCTTGTTTAGACAAGGTCATAGTCAAAGTGGAGGTTCTCTCCTCCCTTCAGAGAAAGGTACCTCCTTCTTTGAAGACCTGTTCTTTCCACTGGGATCTCACTCACAGAGATCTTTTGCCAGAGTGTCTTGGCTTTCCATGCCTGAAATACTCTCATGGGCTTTTCAGCCAGATCCGAATGCCTTTAGGGCTGATTCTGAGGCCAGAGTGCTATTTAGGACATCTGCCATTCTATGAGTCTGCTGAGTGTCTCACTTCCCATGTTGGATCACTCTCCCCTTTATTTATTCCATCGGTTAGTGTTAGCAGGTACTAGACTTGTTTATGTGCTCTCTTTGACTCTTAGTCCTTTCATTATGATCCATTGTGAACTGAAATTGATCACTTGGACTAGTGAGATGGCATTGGTACATGCCACCTTGATGGGATTGAATTGGAATCCCCTGGTATGTTTCTAACTCTACCATTTGGGGCAAGTCAGCTTGAGCATGTCCCAAATTATACATCTCTTCCCTCTCTTATTCCCACTCTTATGTTTAACAGGGATCACATTTCAGTTAATTTTTAACACTTAAGAATAACTGTGTATTAATTACAGAATTAAACCAGTCATATTAAGTAGAACAGACAAAAAAACTACTAAGAGGGATAATGTATTAAGTTGTTCATTAACAGTCAGGGCTATGCTGATCAAGTCACCGTTTTCCATAGAGTCCGTTTCGCTTCAGGAGGTTTCCTTTTTGGTGTTCAGTCAGTTGTCACCGATCAGGGAGAACATATGGTATTTGTCCCTTTGGGACTGGCTTAATTCACTCAGCATGATGTGTTCCAGATTCCTCCATTTTGTTGCAAATGACTGGATTTCGTTGTTTCTTACTGCGGTATAGTATTCTAAAGAGTACATATCCCATAATTTCTTTATCCAGTCTACCGTTGATGGGCATTTAGGTCGGTTCCAGGTCTTAGCTATTGTGAATTGAGCTGCAATAAACATTAGGCTGCAGACCGCTTTTTTGTTTGCCAATTTAAATTCCTTTGGGTAAATTCCAAGGAGTGGGATGGCTGGGTCGAACGGTAGGGTTATCTTCAGGTTTCTGAGGAATCTCCAGACTGACTTCCATAGTGGCTTGACCAGTTTGCATTCCCACCAACAGTGGGTTAGTGTCCCTTTTTCCCCACATCCTCGCCAGCATCTGTTGTTGGTAGATTTCTGTATGTGAGCCATTCTAACCGGGGTGAGGTGAAACCTCATTGTGGTTTTGATTTGCATTTCCCTGATTACTAATGACCTTGAACATTTTTTTCATGTGCCTGTTGGCCATTTGGATTTCCTCTTTTGAAAAATGTCTATTGAGGTCCTTGGCCCATCTCTTAAGTGGGTTGTTGGTTTTGTTTTTGTGGAGTTTCTTGATCTCTTTGTAGATTCTGGTTATTAACCCTTTATCTGTTGCATAGTTTGCAAATATTTTTTCCCATTCTGTCTGTTGCCTCTTCACTTTCCTGAGTGTTTCTTTTGCAGTACAGAAACTTCTCAATTTGATGCAATCCCAATAGTTAATTTTGACTTTGACTGCCTGTGCCTCCCGGGTCTTTTCCAGAAACTCTTTGCCTATGCCAATATCTTGAAGGGTTTCTCCAATGTTCTCTAGTAACTTGATGGTGTCAGGTCTTAGATTTAGGTCTTTAATCCATGTTGAGTGGATTTTTGTGTAAGGCGTAAGGTAGGGGTCTTGCTTCATGCTTCTGCACGTGGAAATCCAGTTTTCCCAGCACCATTTATTGAATAGACTGTCCTTGCTCCAGGAATTGGTTTTAGATCCTTGATCAAATATAAGTTGGCTGTAGATGTTTGGGTTGATTTCTGGTGTTTCAATTCTGTTCCATTGGTCTATCCATCTGTTTCTGTACCAGTACCATGCTGTTTTGATTACAACTGCCCTGTAGTATTGAGATCTGGGGATGGAGTTGGCTAGCAGATTTTTAGCTTCCAGAGTTCTACCTTCAAACTTGTGGAGAGCAGCCTGATGAGACAACTTTAAAAACAGGGCTTGAGTTTCCTGGTACAATGAGGCAGGCTTGACCTAGACCTTCCAGAAGCAGGTGTACTTTTGAGAATAAGAGCTGTGTTAAATGCTGAAAGACCTATGTCCTTAAACCATATATGAATATGGGTAGCAGAATAAAATAACACAGGCATTCACTGTTCTCTTCACAGGTGGAGATAGCACTACTGTTTGGGTCAAGGCAGCAGCAGTGCAGGCGTCAGCCTGGATAGTGCTCTGAAAGGAAAGTTACTAATTCACTTAAGCAATCTCCTACCAGATTGTTAGAGTGGTCTAAATAGTATGCAGGGTATATCCTCTGAGTGGAGCTGGCCTTGGTCCTACTGATTCTTAGGTTCACTGAACATACAGTAAGATTCTGTGCAGAATCTAGATGGAGAATATTTCTTAGAAGAGGTTAAAATTTTGAGTTCTGAGGGCAAGCATTTAGCTTAGCACATAAGACACCTACCTCCAATATGAAAGTCCCCGGGTTCAATTCCTGGCTCTAGCCCCTCACATAGATTTCTGTTAATACAGATCCTAGAAAGTAGCAGGTGATGGCTAAAATAATTGTGTTTCTGCCTCCAGCATAGGACACCAGAGTTTTCTAAGTTCCCAGTGCTTTAATTCTGACCAACGGCTGTTCAATGGAAGGGGTCTCTCTATCTCTACCTCTCAAAAATATTTTTGCAGATATAATGGTACAAAATTTGGGACCAATAATTTGAAAAACATAGACCAAGGTGATCGAGTTGATTATTGAGTATCCTTATTGGAAATCTTCATGTTTGGGGAAGCTTAAAGTCAAAACATAATTCTCACGTTATGTATTGACCACTGATATTTAGAGTCTCTCAAAAATTACTTTAGTGCCTGATTTTTTTCAAAGTCTATGCATCACAGGTGTTCTTTGTCAAAGATGCTGTAATTCAGGACAAACGATTGTTTTTATTAGATAATTGCCTAATTTCTATTCATTTCAGGGCAAGAAAAAATACTATGTAAACATTAATCTATTCTTAGTTCTTTTACTGAGTTTATGAATGACTTAATATTGCTTAATTACTTTTCACAGTTGTACAAACAAAAACAAGTATAGAACAATCATGAACATAACAAGTTATGACAGTTGCATTACTGATCAAGTCCAGTGACATAAAATCTATACAATAAAGCAGTATTATACATTTATAAATATACACAGCATTATTTGATTTACCACAATTTGTAAGAATAACTTTATGGAACTATTTTTTGCTTTGAGGTGGATTTTTTTCCTGAATGAAACTTCTTGTTTCCCTCCTATTTGTCTTTCTCATTTTTTAATCTTTTATGTTGTGTAAATTGAATAGCAGAAAAGAGGGCATTTTTAGATTACCATTTGCTGCTTAAATAAAGAGTTCAAGTTGGCTGAGGTTTATGAACCTCTTGTGATTGTCAAGTATCTAATTCCAGCTGTAACATGCTATCAGTCTGTTCCAGAAAGGAAGTTAAATGGGCCAGTTACCTTTCACTTCTGCCAATTCACATAAACATAAACATCACCTTTTACATTTTTAGCTTACTCCATTTGTCTAAATCAAATCAAACAACCTTATAGTCAGATTTCCCCTTCATTCTTTGTTTCATGAAATTCTGAATATTCACCAGCAGTTATTTCTTTACTCACTCAAAACACATCGAGTTACATTCAAGCAAAGTTGCTCATTTTAAGATATTGAAATGATATTTTATAGAGATTCACTTAGGAATATTGCAATTGTAGTGGATAGTTAAACAACAGACTAAAATGGATCATATTTAAATGTGTAAAATAAAAAAAAACTGGCAAGCAATTCTCTGTTGATACACGTTATTAACTAGGATAGACATTAACCTTCACATTTCTAATAATGGAAAAGAACATGTGATTAAAATTATTTGGGGGAACTTTCACAGAGAATAAATATATAGTGTTGTTATTAAAATTATATAATACATTTAGTTTTGTCATGGCTTAAATTTCGGCATTCATTGATCCTATCCATTTTAAATAGGATTAACTTTAGAAGGCTTAACTAGGAAAGTAAGATTACAGTCCTCACTCCTTCTGGTAGTAAATACATGTACATGAATATGGACAGACAGTTTACTGTCAATCAAGAGCTTGGATGCAAACAACCTGGGAGACCTAGAAGAAATGGATAGATTCCTGGACACATGCGACCTACTTCAGTTAAGCCATGAAGACATAGAAAATCTAAACAGACCCATTACCAAGACGGAAATTGAATCAATAATAAAGAACCTCCCAGAAAAGAAAGCTCGGGACCAAATGACTTCACTGCTCAATTCTACCAGACATTAAAGAAGAACTAACCCCAATTATTCTCAAGATATCAAAAACAATTGAAAGAAATGCAAAATTCTTTCTATGAAGTCAGAATCACCTTAATTCTTAAAGCTGAAAAAGATGCAACAAGAAAGAGAACTACGGACTAATTTCCCTGATGAACATAGATGCAAAAATCCTCAACAAAATTCTAGCCAATCTAATCCAACAACACATCAGAAAAATTATCCACCCAGACCAAATTGGATCCTTGCCTGGTATGCAGGGATGGTCTGACATTTGTGAATCAAACAATGTGATACATAGCATTGAGCAAAAACTAAAGAGCAAAAACCGTATGATTATTTCAATAGATATAGAAAAAGCATTTGATAAAATAAAACTCTTTCATAATGAAAACTCTAAACAAATTGGGTATAAAAGGAATATTACTAAATACAATCATGGCAATTTTTGACAAACCCGTGGAAAGCATCCTATTGAAAGTAGAAAAGTTGGAAGCATTCCCACTGATATCCAGTAACATACAAGAATTCCCAATCTCACCATTCCTATTCAATATAGTCTTGGAAGTTTTAGCCAGAGCCATTAGGCATGAAAAAAAAAATCAAAGGGATACAATTGGGAAGGAGGAAGTCAAAATATCCCTATTTGCAGATGACATGATTCTATATATAGGAGATCCTACAGACTCCACCATGAGACTATTGGAACTCATAGAAAAGTTTGGTAAGGTAGCAGGATATAAAATCAATACACAAAAACAGCAGCCTTTGTATACATAGACAACACTAAGGCTGAGAACAAACTTCTAAGATCAATCCCATTCACAATAGCTATAAAAAATCAAATACCTTGGAATAAATTTAACCAAGGATGTCAAAGTCCTCTATGATAAGAATTAGAAAACACTGAAGAAAGAAATAGAAGAATATACAAAAAATAGAAAAATCTTCCATGTTCATGGATTGGAAGAATCAATATCATCAAATTGTCCATTCTCCCAAAAGCAATTTTCAGATTCAATGTGATACCAATTAAAATACCAAGGACATTCTTCTCAGATATAGAAAAAGTGATGCTGAAATTCATATGGAAACACAATGACCATGAATAGCTAAAGTAATCTTACATAACAAAAACAAAGCTGGGGGCATTATAATACCAGATTTCAAGACAGAATAAAAAGCAGTTATAATCAAAACAGCCTGATACTGGTAAAAAAACAGATGGATAGAACAATGGAACTGAATAGAAATGCCAGAAATCAATCCAAGTAACTACAACTAACTTATATTTGACCAACTCCTAGAACAAGGACAGTCTATTCCTCAAATGTTGCATTCAAATTATTGGAAAACATTGGGAAAAACTTTTAAGACCTTGGCACAGGCAAAGAATTCTTGGAAAAGAACCCAGAGGCACAGGCAATCAAAGTCAAAATTGAGCCGGCGCCGTGGCTCACTAGGCTAATCCTCCACCTTGCGGCGCCGGCACACCGGGTTCTAGTCCCGGTCGGGGCGCCGGATTCTGTCCCGGTTGCCCCTCTTCCAGGCCAGCTCTCTGCTGTGGCCCGGGAGTGCAGTGGAGGATGGCCCAAGTGCTTGGGCCCTGCACCCCATGGGAGACCAGGAGAAGCACCTGGCTCCTGGCTTCGGATCAGCGCGATGTGCCGGCTGCAGCGTGCCGGCCGCGGCGGCCATTTGAGGGTGAACCAATGGCAAAAGGAAGACCTTTCTCTCTGTCTCTCTCTCTCTCACTGTCCACTCTGCCTGTCAAAAAAAAAAAAAAAAAAAGTGATACAACAAACATTTTTTCTGTGTGGGAGCAAACTGTTGAAATCCTTACTTAATGTATACTAAGCTGATCTTCTGTATATTAAGATAATCGAAAATGAATCTTGATGTGAATGGAAGGGGAGAGGGAGTGGGAAAGGGGAGGGTAGTGGGTGGGAGGGACGGTATGTGGGGGAAGCCATTGTAATCCATAAATCGTACTTTGGAAATTTATATGCATTAAATAAAAGTTAAAAAAAATGAAAAAAAAAGTCAAAATTGACAAGTGAGATTACATCAAATTGAGATGCTTCTGTACTGCAAAAGAAACAGGAAAGTGAAGGGACAACTGACAGAATGGGATAAGTTATTTGCAAAGTATGCAATTGATAAAGGATTAATAAGCAAAATATACAAAGAGATCAAGAAACTCCACAACAGCAAAGCAAACAACCCAGTGAAGAAATGGGCAAAGGACTTAAACAGATATTTTTCAAAAAAGGAAATCCAAATGGCCAACAGACACATAAATAAATGTTCAGGATGACTAGCTGTCAGAGAAATGAAAATCAAAACCTCAATGAGGTTTCACATCAACCTACTTAGAATTGCTTTAATATAAAAATCAGCAAACAACAAATGCTACTTACAATGTGGAGAAAAGGTACCCTGATCCACTGCTGGTATGAATATATACTGTGCAGCCTCTGTGGAAGACAGTATGGTGATACCTTAGAAATATGAATACCTTAGAAATATGAATACCTTAGAAATATGAATATGACCCAGCCATCCCACTCTTGGGAATTTATCCAAGGGAAATAAAATCAGTAAATAAAAGAGTTATGTGCATCCCCATTAGGAATCCACAATTCCTAAGATATGGAATCAACATAAATGTCTGCCAACTGAAGACTGGATAAAGAAATTATGGAATACATACTCTATGGAATACTGCACAGCAGTAAAATAAAGAAATCAGGTCATTTGCAACAAAATGCATGAATCTGGAAAACATCATACTTAGTGAAATAAGTCCCAAAAGGACAAATGTCATATGTTCTCTCTGATCTGTGAGAATAGAGCACCTGAAACAAAATTTTTATAAGCTAAACTGACACTTTGAGAGGGATGACTTGAGTGGCCTTGAATTGACTGTTAAGAAACATTTTTTTCATAATATTTGTTGAATATTTAATTAATATAGCATTAATCATATGTATATAAAGTCAATTGAGGATGATCACAGTAAAAACTAAGAGTGGAAATAAGAGAGGGACAAGGAAGTTTGTAACTGTAAAACTTTATAATTCTGCATACATTTCTATAGACTTAATTTTAAGGGTATGGTTTAAAACTTGCCATGGGACCCCAAATTCCATGAAGCTGGGTGGTAAAAATGCCATCTTACGTGTTAAAGTGATCATATTAAGTGTTAAAATGAACATGTAGATAGGATTAAATGTTAAAGGGATCATTTAAATAGGATCAAGTGTCTGGTAATAATAATAGAATTAAAAAGGAGAGAGTATTCTAACATAGGAAGTGGCCTACACAGCAGACTGATAGAATGACAACCACTTTAAGTAGCACTCTAACCTCAGAATAAGCCCTTAATGCATCCTGGTCTGCTTAAAAGCCCATGAGAGCATCTCAGGCAGGCAAAGCCAAGACACTATAGTAAAAAAAGTTCTATATGAAGGATCTCTGTGAGACCCCAGTGGAAGGAAGTGGCCATCAAAGAAGGATGTACATTTCTCTGGAGAAGAGAACTTTCACTTTACTTGTGACCTTGTTTAAATACTGACCGAGATTGTGGGTTCAGACTTCCATAACTGTGGCAGCTCATGGCAAGTGCCTCAGGTGGTTACTGATGTCATACATAACAGTGTTAATTGTTAATCTAACAATAGGAGTCACTATGCACTAACTTCCCATGCAGGACCTTGTCATTAATGAGTTGTATTATGAGAGTTAACTGTAAAACCTGTTCTCAGTTTGTGTGTATGTGTATGTGTGCATGTGTGCAAATTGTTGAAACCTTTACTTAGTATGGAGTTGGTCTTCTGTGTACAAAGTTGATTGAAAATGAATCTTAATGGAGAATGGAACTGGGAAGCAAAGAGGGAAGAGGAGGAGAGGAGAGAGTGGGGATGTGAGTGTGGGTGGGAGGGCAGGTATGGTGGGAATAATAACTATATTCCTAAAGTTGTACTTTTGAAATTTGTATTCATTAAATAAAAAGGTATCTGAGGGAAAATAAAATAAATAAATAAATAGTTCTATGCAGGATACTCAGGTGCCACTCAGATAAGATACTTGTACAAAGAATTTCAGATCCACAATTCATAAAGATTTTCTTGAATAAGCATGGCTCTGAGAGACACAATGACCTACCCTTTATATTATGAACCTGAGAGATACTAAACAAAGAGAGATGAAGAGAACCCAAGTCAGGCTTCAGATTAAGCCAAAAGTACTACGTGTTTTCAAAGCTATGCTCTACTGCTGGCTTGAAATAAAATTCTGGTTAAATATCTACATTTAAGTAGTAAATACATTGTTTCCTAAAGAGGAATTACAAATGAGTTTTTATAGTTTTCTCATAATGCTCATATAAATATTAAAAATGATAAAATTATATTAAATGATGAAATGCATAAAATATTAAATAAAATATACAAATGGAATACCACCTATGTAGGACTTAATAAAAATGAAATCAGTTTTATCTAGGGCAATTACATCAGTTTCCAAATTTATCTACATACAACCATTGGAGTCATGAACGAGAGCAAATTGGCTAAGTTCCCTGCTGAAAGACAGCATATTCATTTGTGTCTCTTGCTAAATTAACATCTCTTCAATGTTAGCTAAACACATCATGTGTGGGAACGGTAGGATGATGATGGTATCAGACATAGTCACAGAGTCGTTTCAATATACTTTGTAAGATGCTGTAATATCCTGTTTTTATAAAATTTCAAATAGAACCTCAAATCCTACCAAAAGGAAGGAGGTTAATATTAAATATTGATAAATCCATAAAATTACAAAAAACCAAATTTGTCCTTTTTTAATATGTCCCTGTGGTGTGATGATAAATTAGCTTTATTTTCAAGATATTCTTTCAATTTCCAAAAAAGGAATATTAAGGCACCAATGTGAAATCAACATTAAAAGCTTCATAAGCCACATAAAGATAAAGGGCCCATGTGGAGAATGTTCTTTGATAGCATTATACTCCTATACTAATACATTTAATCCCCAGTAGAGACATGCAATGAATTGGATTGTTTCTACAGACTTATTTCCCAGATTTTTCTATATTTTTATCCCTTTGATTCATTGTGACACTGCAGCTGGGCAATCTTTATAAAAAAGTTCTCACTCTGTCACTCCCAATTTTAAAACCATTCATTTGCGCATATTGCCCTCAGAGCAAAATCTAAATTCCTTAATGAGGCTTAAAGTACCCTTCCGGATCTGGCTCCTGACTTAATTCATCAATCCAATCTCTCACTGTTCTCAACTCCGCTTACATTCATGCAACCAATCAACATCTATTGTTTTTTTTTTTGAGACACTAATTTGTGTCAAGTACTGACCCAAACTAAGAAGATACAAAGGTAAATAAAATATATTAACCTTGCTCTCTTGAAACATACAAAGAGGGGAAGAATTCATTTACTTGTTAAATACATAATCATTGATCTTCCATTATATGTCAGGCACAGATGTAGACCATGATGAAATACCATTCATGAGAACAGTGAAAAAAACATACCATGATAAAGAGATGTTCAGTAAATTGGTGCTAAAAAATAAAGGCAAAGCATAATTGACTAAAAACTGTAATACCTATAACCTAAACAATGAGATTCTGTAGATTGTCATGATGGTGAAAATTATCAGGGAGATATGATCACTTAAGTATATCCTTGAGGAGGTGATATTTAGTCTGAGATGAAAGATAAGGTTGATCCAATGGAGGAAGAACCAAATGGGCAGAGACTCTGAGCCAGGGAAGAACATAGAGTATTAGCAGATTCAAAGCCTGAACAACTGAAGCAGGATGCTGAAAAGTGAAGGGTGGTAAATTATACATAGTGAAAGTCATGGTAATGAGTTTTCACCCATTCGTCTAAACAGATTTCCCCAGAAGGTACTCATGTTTTCTATTGTGATTCTTTTTTTTTAAAAATGTATTTATTTATAGTATTTACTTGAGAAACAGACAGGAAGGGATGACAGAGAAAGAGAGAGACAGACAGACAGACAGAGAGACAGACAGAGAGAGAGAGTTCCTTTGTCCCAGTTCACCTCTCCAATGGCCACAAAGGCTAAAATTGAGACGGGAAAACTGGGAGCCAGGAACTCAGTCAAGTGTCCCATGTGAGTGACAACAACCTCCCATATGAGTCACCACCACTATCTCCAAAGGTCTGTATTAGAAGACAGCTGGAGTCAGGAGCCAGACGAGGTACTGCAAACAGACATTTTGTTATGGGATGCCAACATTCCAACTGGAATATTAACTGCTATACCAGACAACTGCTCATCTCATGCATTTGCTATTTTTCTTAGATGTTTTGTGTTCTCAGTAATACTTCTTCCTCAAAATTGTTCTCTATTTAATACTCATTTTATATTGCTATGTTGTATTCTAGTAATTCCTTTTTTTGTCTTAGTTGTGGAACTTATACAAAATATAGATCCCATAATTATCTGAATCCATAGGTTGTGATTTCTTAGGGCAGGGACCACTTCATATTCATCTTTCTATTTGCAGTATCTAACACAGTGGTTGGCACATAATAAATGCCTGGAAAATATATGTCAAACAAATGTGTTCATTTCCTAGTGTCAGCTCTGCCTCAATGCATTTCACTCAATGCTAAGCTTGCTCAGCTCTTGAAATGTCAATCATCCCCAAAGCTAGGCAGCAGAGTTAGACATGGTGATTGCTCTCCTAAGTGTTTTCACTTCCAGCTGGTATTCTGGACTTGGCACTGAAGCCAAGCTACAAGTGACCTAATTAGTCTTTTGGTTATTTAAAAAAATTGGGAATAATCATGAATTGAGATGGCCAAAAACTGGGACATGCAGAGTCTGATGAAAAGTGAAATGTTTAGGATGCCAGATGCAAGTCTTTTAGATGGTATTGATAGTTTCCAAAACAAAGTAGTTTGCATTTTAATTGTTTTCTGGAGCTTTTATCAACAAAGTATGTTCATTGACTAATCAGATCTTTGTACCAGATTAGAAATTAGAACTGTGTTGGGCACAGAAATAAGATACAGAAATCTCTCTTTCTGGCTTTTCTGTAAAAGAATTTCTGACAGCAGAATTCAGATAAATGCTATGTATGTTTCCAGAGTGTAATTTTGGGCCCAACAAACATTGAGCTGCCTTCTGATTCCATGCTTCTAATCAATGTCAGGGAGTAGATGCTAAGAAGGCAACTCTCCCTGAGGAATCAGTACTTAATGGATCTTTGACAGGCTTTTAATGTTTTTTTCTAAAGGCTCATCTCTTGCTTCATAGTCACAATTTATTGGTGAGTCTGATGGCTGATGTCACAGATAAGTGTAACTAATATGCCGTGGTGTCTTATTTACTCAAGAGAAAATGTAGGAAAAGATATTCTTTAAACAAGGCAACATTCAAGGGGTGACTGATGAATTTAAAGTTAGCATCAAACATTTAAGATTATGATAACTGTTATTGTGCAATTATACTCAGATCTTTTGAGCACTTTCGTAGGTGGCTAACACACAATACCATGTTAAAATTCCTGTGGGTGTCTTACATGTCTTCATGAAGTACTAAAAGGGCTACTGAATCTCAAAATATTTATTTACTTGGATGGAGCACAGAGGTCTGTGTAGAAATACACAACCGAGTAAAACCTATCCTATTTTAAGGGTTCTATACATATGGTTCTATCAACGAGAGTAAATCTTGTCTAGTTTTAAGGACAAAGCACCAAGATGTACTTTGAGAATCTGAAATACAAAAATTACTGAGAAATATTAGAACAAAAATGGTTAAGGATTATGTGTGCTGATTTTTACAGAAATAACTGACATTGGACATGGGCATTTGGGCTACAGATTAATATACTAGTTGGGATGTCCATACCCTGTTCTGGAATGCCTGGGTTTGAGTTCCAGTTCTGCTCCTGAATCCAGCTACCTGCTAGTGTATACCTTAGGAGGCAGAAGGTGATAAATTAATGGGATTGAGTCCCTGCCACCCAAGAGGGAGACCTGGATTGATTTTCCAGCTCCTGACTGCAATGTGCCCCTGTCTTGGCCACTTCAGGTATCTGGGAAGTAACGCAGTGGATGGGAGCTCACTTTGTCTCTGTCTCTCAAATTTAAAATAAATAAATAAATAACTGATTTTGAAGAAATGCAGTTTTTATTCTTCGGAGTATGTGTACAAACAGGGGAACCTAATAGTCCTACTAGCTGATAGGAGCATTTAGGTATATTAGGTAGATAGGTATTTAGGTAGCTTTTAAGTATATTAGGTAGATAAACCCTCACATTGACTTTGTACAGATGCAAGTATTTGTATCATACACTTGGCTAATAGTAGATGAACTGGATGAAAAAGTAGCCTAGAAAATTAAATCAAGTATCCAGGTTAATCCAAGTGTAAAGACAATCATTTTTAACTGCTACATTTCTTAAACTGTATCTTCTCTTTCATAGTTTCAACATTCCAGTAGAGTTCTATAGATTCATTTTGATTCAGTGAAAATATCAGTCTTTCTGTAAAGCCGCTTTCTGATTATAATATTGGCATGTTATAAAATCACTGTGCACATTAACTAATTTTTAAATTAGTAATGGTCTTGAAGATTCAAGTTTTGAAGTTTTCATCTAAAATAGTCTAGAACCACTTTAGTCAGAAGGTTGATACTTGAGATGATACTCCCAAATTGTTTCCTTAAGTATTACACATGCCTACTCTAATAAAAATTTTTCTCTGAGTACAAACTGTCCCTATTTGCTAGGAGCATATTATGGGCTTTGTGGGGGTGGAAATCATACACTTTTAGGGACCTCACAGAAAAAAATTACATCATGTTATTTTATAATATAATACAAATTATATTGCATTCTCTATATGTCAAAACAGGATATTGAATATTTAGAAACAGAAAGAAATCATACCAATTACAAGTTCGAAACATACCACTAGCAACAAACAATATTAAAAAATATCAAGGTGATGGTTATGATGGTAGAAGAAGAGAATGAGGGATGGAATTTTGGCAATGAAAAATATAGTGCTATTGAGAAATATAAAGATGTTGGAAGTTATACTGGGCCACAGCAATCAAATTATGGACCTATCACTGGAGCAAATTTTGGTGTGGTTATAGATCTGCTGATGGAATCAGTGGATCAGTTTATAGCAAGTTCTAAAAACAGTAGAAAGGGACTAGAGTTCTTAGCAGGAGAGAGGGCAAGTTGTCAGGAAAGCTGCAGGCTACTTTGAAGCAGTCATAGCAAATGCATTAGAGGAACTAAAAAATACATCATAGAAGGAACAATGATCCACAGTTAGAAAAGTTGCTGCAGCTTAAACAAGAGAGCCTTCTTGTTCAACACTGTCATCGCCAAAGTTGGCAGAAAGGTTCTGCCATTGACTAATGCAATGTGGTGTTTATTAGAAATATATTCTTGAAGATTTTAATTTTTTGTTGTGTTTTTTTTCTTTTTCTTTTTCTTTTTCTTTTTTCTTTTTCTTTTTTTTTTTTTGACAGGCAGAGTGGACAGTGAGAGAGAGACAGAGAGAAAGGTCTTCCTTTGCCGTTGGTTCACCCTCCAGTGGCCGCCGCGGCCGGTGCGCTGTGGCCGGCGCACCGCGCTGATCCGAAGCCAGGAGCCAGGTGCTTCTCCTGGTCTCCCATGGGGTGCAGGGCCCAAGCACTTGGGCCATCCTCCACTGCACTCCCTGGCCACAGCAGAGAGCTGGCCTGGAAGAGGAGCAACCAGGACAGAATCCGGCGCCCCGACTGGGACTAGAACCTGGTGTGCTGGTGCCGCAGGTAGAGGATTAGCCTAGTGAGCCGCGGCGCCGGCTTCTTTTTATTATTTCCATTGTATTTCCCTGTAAATTATGGTAGTAGTACCAAGAATAAAAAATTAAGAAATTTTTAATTTAAAAAAATCAATATTTAGGGGCCGGAGCTGTGGCGCAGTGTGTTAAAGCCCTGGCCTGAGGCGCTGGCATCCTATATGGGAGCCGGTTCTAGTCCTGGCCACTCCTCTTCTGATCCAGCTCTCTGCTATGTCCAGCGGTGGAGGATAGACCAAGTCTTTGGGCCTCTGCACCCACGTGGGAGATTTGGAAGATGCTCTTGGCTTGTGGCTTTAGATTGGCGCAGTTCCAGCCATTTCAGCCATCTGGGGAGTGAACCTGTGGATGGAAGACTTCTCTCTCTGTCTCTACCTCTCTGTGTAACTCTGTCTTTCAAATAAATAAAATAAATCTTTTTAAAAAATTAAAAAAATAAAAAATCAATATTTAATTAAAATTCTAAAAATTCCCCAAATAAAATAAAATTCAAGTTATCTGATTATTGAAAATAACTTCGAATAAGACTGATGCCACTGATCCTAGAGTGATCCCAAGGACAGTAAGTGGAGTGTAACCTACTTGGGTGGTGGCAAGGAGTCCTGCAGAATCAGTGGGGCTGGCAATGGTGGGAAATAACTGGAGTGACCATGATCATGTAGCTAAAGAGTCAGCAAGGACATATTTCTGTATGCTCCCCAGTGTCAATCAGTTGGGCAAAGGTGAGATTTCTGTAGAACACTCAATGCCACACCAACTGGTACTGCACTTGATCTATTCAGAGGAGTTGAGAAATCTGTTCTGGTTCTATCTAGGGACAGCCATATGCAGTTGCAGATCTTGACTGAGGATAAACATTGCAGCTGGAAAATGAGGCATTGACATGAATGTATTTTCCTAAGGAACTATTGTAAAGTGAAGAAAGCGGATAGTGAACCCAGAATTCTAGCATTAAATGAAAAGGCTGTTTAGGAGAAAATTAAAGATACACATGAAATGCCATTGCAAATTAATTATTTATTGCTTATAAATCCTTAACAGATTCTTTTCTGTGAACTCTGATATTTCTTATAAGCTTTTACCTAAACATTCCATCTTTTTTTTTTTTTTTTTTTTTGGTGACAGAGTTAGACAGTGAGAGAGAGAGACAGAAAGGTTTTCCTTTTTCTGTTGATTCACCCCCCCAAATGGCCAATATGGCCGGCGCGCTGTGCCGATCGGAAGCCAGGAGCCAGGTGCTTCCTCCTGGTCTCGCATGTGAATGCAGGGCCCAAGCACTTGGGCCATCCTCCACTGCACTCCCAGGCCACAGCAGAGAGCTGGACTGAAGAGGAGCAACCAGGACAGAACCGGCGCCCCAACTGGGACTAGAACCCAGGGTGCCGGTGCCGCAGGTGGAGGATTAGCCTAGTGAGCCACAGCGCCAGCCAAACATTCCATCTTTAACCATATGTTTATCTATTGAGTACTCTTTTTCCCTTGACTTCTACTTTCTTAGGTGAAGTCAAAAAGGTTATCTGTTTGTGCATCTCCCTATCTACCTGCCTATCTATTATCAACCTAACTCTGTGCCTCTTCCTATCCTCACCCTGCCCCCAACCCCAACACTATCTGTATCTCTTTAATTCTTCCTATAGAGTTGTACTTAAGATTTAAAAAAACGCCTTCCAGAAGTGGTCTTCCTATTCCTTTTTTGTACCTGCAGTTGTGTTCCTCTTTTATGCCAACATTCTGAAGTGATACTTGTTTTCATGATACAACAAAGTATCATTCTTGCCAAAGCTCATCCTTACAGAGGAGAAACCACTCTTTATCCATTAGTATAAACCCTATGTTCTTTGTTATTGTTGATATTGCAAAAAAAATATATTTACTCTTAGAAGTTGAAGTTCAAAAATCACCCAATGAAAAGTGAATCTTCCTCTCAGCCCTTTATGCTAATAATGTCTGTATCTTTCTGAAGTGTTCTGTGCACTTAAAAACTCACATAAGTATACACCCATATTTTCAATTGAGCAGTCACATTATATCAGTTCTTATGCCTTCTATTTTTTTCACTTAAAAAGTCTCCAAGAAACTTCTATATCATCATACAAAACTTATGCACAGGTTTTCCCTAAAGTTCATGAAACTTGTATATAAGAAAAAAACTATATACGTATTTTAAAGTTATTTTGGCACCAAAAATTATCTTTTGATTCCATTTCCATGAATTTTTGAAATACTTTCATATGGAGCCCTATGGCTCTCTAAGAAACTTTATTTTCTAGTGTATTGATGTTACATAATTTCTTCACTAATTCCTCATTAATCAGCATTTAGACTGCTTCTACTGTTCTGTGATTATGAGGAATACACAATCAACCACTTGCAATATTCTTCTTATTGTTATTTTTAAGTGTGATTATTCTGTGGAATAAAATTCTAGTGATGTAATTTCTAGTTAACATGCTTTTGCATGTTTATTGTTGATGGGCACTGTGGATATGCCCTTAAAAGTCACACCAGTTTACATATCTAACAGATGCACACATAGAAATACACATGCACATTATATAAGTATCTGGTTCCCTCTCCTACATTTTATATTATCAAAATGTTAAAGTAGATTTTATTTGGAATACATAGTAGTTATTCTGAAATACATTTGAACACAACTGGCCCATTTGAAAAGGTCAATACAATTAGAATCTATAGACTCAGGGCCCAAAGCAGACATTTCCGTATTTTAGAGTGTCATCCTGGGAAAATGCTTTATCTGTCAGAATTTCCTTTCTTCATGTATAACAGTTGTTTCCATTATTTCTTTCATGTATAATAGTTGTTTCCATTATTTCTTTTTTCTTTTTCTCTCTCTCTTTTTTTTTTTTTTTTTTTTTTTTTTTTTGGACAGGCAGTTAGACAGTGAGAGAGAGAGACAGAGAGAAAGGTCTTCCTTCTGTTGGTTCACTCCCCAAATGGCCACCACGGCCGGTGTGCTGCACCGATTGGAAGCCAGGAGCCAGGTGCTTCCTCCTGGTCCCCTACATGGGTGCAGGGCAGGTTTCAGACCTTGTAACTGTGGTGTTGATCAAGATATGGCATGCTGGGATCAACAAGAGCCTTCGTTTCTTGTCTTCTTTCTGCAAATCCTACCAAGCTGCAACCTCTGGCTTGATTGCTATCAGCACACTTAGTTTACTTGAAAATTTTGCATACAGGTTGAAATTCGTATCGCTCATCACTTTATTGTGCTTCAGTCTATGGCAATTTATTTTACAAACTGAAGATTTGTGGCAATCCTGCAAGTCTATCAGTGCCATTTTCCAATAGCTTAGATTATCGTTAATCTTTGCTAACAATAAAGTTATTTTTAAATTAAGGCATATATGATAGCCTAAAGACATAATACTATTTCACTTAATAGACTGCAGTGTAGTGTACTACTAGACATAATTAGAAACAAAGAAAAATGTGACTTCCTTTGCCATGATATTTGCTACACTTGATCTTAACCAAAAGGCTGAGAGGCAATGTGACATTTGCTTTATTGCAGTGGTCTGGAGCCAAACCTGCAATATCTCTGAAATATGCCTACAAATGGTACAAAACAATATTCGTAAGTTAAGATAAGATACTTTCATTCAAAATTTGAGATTCATCAATGTTGTGTGATGAGCAGTTCCTTTAAGTTACTGAGTAGTATTTCATTGCATAAATATATCATAATTTCAGCATTCATGTTTTCCCTGTGATGGACATTTGGCTTATTTTCATATTGGGTATATTGTGAATACAGTCACCACATATATTCTTACACAAAACTTTTCATCTTGTGGAGGAGCATGTGCGTGCATTTCTCTTAGATATTTGCTAGGAAGGGGACTGCTGGGTTGTGGGGCAGGTGCAGGTTTAACGCTAAGGAATTGGTAATTGTATCATACACTCCCATCAGCAATGTATGAGAACCCAGGGCACCCCAGCAATATTCAGCATCTTCAGTCTTTAAACAATTTAGCCAGCCTCGTGAGTGTGAAGTAATAGTTTTCTGATTTAAACTTTTTGATAATTATTGATACCTGTTACTCATACATATAGTGATTTCTGTTAAAAATCTTTTCCCCATTTTTAAATGAGTCTGTTTTTAAGATTTTTGATTATTGGAGTTTCTCAAAAATTCTGGATATAAATTCTTTGCCCTATACATATGTTGTAAATGGTTTTTCTCTCAATCTGTGGTTGCGCCATTTATTTCCTTAATGGAATCTTTTGATGAGCAGATGCTTTTGGTGTTTCTGAATGTGATCAGTTTATCACTTTTCTTTTTGTGTCAACTATTTCTGTGTCATGAAATATCCTTGCTTCCCAGAGTTGTGAAGACATTCTTCATTCCTTTTTGTTATAGATTTCTAGTTTTAAATTTCATAGTGGTGAGTGGTGGGTTTAAAATTAATATTTATATATGGAATAGAGTAGAAATCCAGAATATTTTTCTATGTGGGAAATCATAAAGAGATAACTGGATGACAGCTATTCAAATCTTTTTTTGTGTGGAAAAGGTATTCTCTTCCCCATTGATTTCATTTGGTGCCTGTATAAAATATCAATTAAACATGTACATGTGGATTCATTTCTATACTCCTCCTGATTGATGTACTGAACTACTCCACACCATTACCACACTATCTTCATTACTGTAACATAAACTTTGAAATCAGTAAACGTAAGTCTTTCATCTTTCTTTAAACTGGACTTTTAAAAATTCAGTTCTTGCAAAGATTTAATGAAAACACTTTCATAATTTTATCTTTTATAATGAGTTATACAAATTATAGATTATGTTAGAGTTAGGTAAAAGCATCTACCTATTTTTTTTAAATAATTATTTACTGATTTGAAAGTGTTATAGAAACAGAGGGAGCCAGGGAAAGAGAGTGAAATAGAGAGAGAGATCTTCAATCTGCTGGTTCACTCCCCAGATGGCTGCAATGGTCAAGGCTGGGCCACGCTGAACTCAGGAGCCCAGACAGTTGGACCTTCTTTTGCTGCTTTCCCTGGGCCATTAGTCGGGAAGTGGAGCTCTTGTGACATGAACCAGCCCCAGTATGGGACACCAGCACCGTAGGCAGCGGTTTTATCTGCTATACCACAATGCTGGCCCCAGCATATATATTTTTTATGAACAAGACGAATCATCTGATAATATGAGTTTATGTCTGAATCAATTTTCTAATTGAGGCTATTTTGACTTTGAGGGTTATCTCTCCCTTTGTTTCAGATTGTGTTGGAAATAATTACCTCATCTACCTCAGGGTATGGCTTAATTATTCTGATAGATTACTAGATGGCTGTATTAATCTAATAGATGTTAAACACCTAAAACAATGCCTGGAACACTGAACAGTAAATAAATATTGTTCTTATATTACCTATATTCTGAGCATACCAACTTATACCTAAACCCAGTGCTTACAATAACACTTGTTGTTGTATAGTTTTATGGGTCAGGCTTTTTGGCACAGTGTAAGATGGCCATCGGTTTCTCTCAAAATCATTATGTGGCCAGGGCTGGGGCTCATGTGAAGGCTTGATCTGGGAAGGATCCAATTCCAAGGTCACTCATGTGATTGCTGGCAAGAACTAGTTCCTCTGGGTTACTGGTCCAAGGGTCTCATTTCATTGTCGGCCACAAACTGCCTTTGGTTCCTCACCCTGTGGTGTTTTTGAACATGATCTCTTGCTTCATCGAAGTGTACAAGAAGGCCACAGTCAGCTAAAACAATGGAAGTCACAATACATTTTTAAACGAGACATGAAAATAAAATCCTATTGTATTCCATTGGCTGAAATCAAGCCCATACCACAGGGAGGAAATACACGAGGTGAATACCAAGAGGAAGAGACCCTTTGGAGCCATCCTACAAGTCAACCTACCAGACCTGCCCTGCCTTATTAAGGATGGTTTCACTTCAGTTAGTTTTTTATAAAACTTTATTATGGGGCAAAACTGATACAAATCCAGCAGAAATTGTATTGCAAATATTTCACCTTGATTTTTGTCTTGGCAAGGGATATATGGCATGATACTGTCTCCCATGCCTCAGCAATGGTACCAAGTATTGTGATGTTAAGCTATGGTATCAGGTGGGTTAGTTGTATTAGATGTGTTTTCAACTTATGATGTTTTCAATTTAGGATGAGTTAAAGAGGGTATAACCGACCAGCGCGTGGCTCAATAGGCTAATCCTCCACCTTGCGGCGCTGACTCTCTGCTATGGCCCGGGAGTGCAGAGGAGGATGGCCCAAGTGCTTGGGCCCTGCACCACATGGGAGACCAGGAAAAGCACCTGGCTCCTGGCTTCGGATCAGCGTGATGCGCCGGCCGTAGCGCACCAGCTGCGGTGGCCATTGGAGGGTGAACCAACGGCAAAAGGAAGACCTTCCTCTCTGTCTCTCTCTCTCACTGTCCACTCTGCCTGTCAAAAAAAATAAAAAATAAAAAATAAAAAAAAAATAAAAAAAAGAGGGTATAACCTCATCATAAGTGAGGAGCATCTATGTATAATAAGTATTTTAAAATATTTAAATTTTTGCTACTTTTATAATGATTTTAAGCCATAAGAAATAAATTGCATATTTTAGGTAATGTCCCTTAAATATTTAAGTATTACCATGTATGTCAAAATAAGAGCTAACACATTTGTTCCAGTCCTAACAGAGAGGTAGCCTGATGTTATTGTTGTTTTCAGATTGAGAAATGATTGTAAATTGTGTTTTCGCTTTCACTTGGTTGTTAAACTGTGACTTTTTTGTAATATCAAGGTCATTTTCTCATCTTCTCAGTAAGGATTTGTGAAAGTTCTTACACTTTTTAAAAGTCTTGCTTTCTCCCCTTGATCAATTAGTTTTTAATCTCTTTCAAATGTAACAATTTTATGATGACTAACATACTAGATTTTACTTATTGAGGCCAGAAAGATTATTGTGCCGTTATAGAAAACATAATGACTTATTTCTGGAGAATTACACTCATTGATGTATTTTAGAACTAGGCTCATTTTTGTCTTTCAATTATCTTTTTTTTTTTCTTTTTTTGAGGGGAAGGGGATTCTAATATAAGTCCTGTTGGTCTAATGTAAGTTCTAGAATATGTATATCCACAAAAATCATTTCTAAACCTCAGGACAAAGTTAGACACCTCCAGTGATTCTAGAAAATGATTGATTTTAATATCCTTTTCAGTGGGAGATTTATACTTTAGAAACTTCAGAATGCTCACACGAATGCCACCATGTTCCAAAGATTTATTACAATTTGGTTTTCAACTTGTTAATCTATCATTTCTAGTTTGGATAACTTGGGGATGTCAACTTTTCTTATCTATAAAGAATAAACAAAGCCATGGGTATTTTTCATTACTATGAGAAAACTACTGACCTTCTTTCTATGAGTATTTTCCTTTTTTTTACATTTAAAAGAGTACAATATGTGTCCACTTAGTTATTGCCTTAAAATATTTATGAGGACTATTTATTATATTTGAATGAGTGTTTTATATTAATACAATGCACTGTGACCAACATTATCTATCTCCACAAATGAGCAAATAGATTTATCAAGTGGTACTATGTTGTAGCTCTATTTTACGGAAGACAAATTTGTGACTGATTCCAAAATAGCTTTGTATTTTAAGAGCATATTTCCTGGGATTACAAGATATAGTAAATACATGAATAAAAAAGGAAATAAAAAAATTAGAGGTTATAAATGGATTAGCATTATAGAATTGAAGAGGCATAGATGGACTCACGTGGACTACTGAGAGTGGAGGATATGGTTTACAGCCCTTGTCTATACCCTGAGGAACAGTGGTCTGTCTACTTACTATTCCTTGAATTCTTTATTTAGCAGAGGATTAAGCTTGTGATTATAAAGAAAACTGAAAATATGTCATTGCAAAAATTAAAAGAAAATTAGGAAAGGAAGGAGGAGGGAGGGAGGGTGTGAAGTATCATTATTTTCTGCAAACTGTATATATGAAAGACATTGTTCCCTTTATAGAAATAAATGAATAAATTAAGGATTTCAGTTGCATATCACATAATCAGGGAGACATTGTTGCGATGATGAAGGCAAGCCGTGAAGGAAATGAGACAGTGAATTGTGTAGATAGCTTTCAGCCACAGGGAAGAGCAAGCTCAAAGGACTTGAATTGGCTGCTTGCCTACTACATTTGGGGAACAGTAAAGAACAGAAGACACAAAGCAGTATCTAAAAAGGAGAAGTCACCAGAAAGATAGATGATAAATTATATAAAGCCCTGGAAAGTATTATTTGGACTTTGACAATAATGTTTTCCACTAACTTTCTTGCAAGGTGTAATGGAAATGTAGTCTTCTCTTGTGGGTGAGAAAAGTAAGCTGAGAAGAGTTTATTTCTAGCCCAAGTGAAAATATGGGGAGGGAGGGCTGAGGGGAGTTAGGGGACGCAGGAGAGTGTAGTGGTTGCAGGGAGGGAGTTGAGATGCACTATCTGCCATGGCTGCATCTCAAGGAAAAAGGATTTCAAGTTTATTCTTTAACCAGATGAGCTTCTGTGAAATCTATCAGTGGGTGAAAAACATATTTCCACTAAATCTAAATTTGAATTTTGTGAAGTTTGGGGAATACTTATCACAAATTTTCTGTGAATTATGCTAATTTAATGTTCTAACAAAGAAAAATATTTCTTGATCATTCTCCTTTTATTAAACATTTTGGTTGTTTCCAGGTTTTTCTAAGACAAATTATACTCCTGTAATCATTCTAATAATTTCTCCTTGAATGTATGGTTTTCAAGGGTGAATGAAGGGTCATCCAAAATCTCATGGAAATGTGAATTATGAAAAAACTGTGCCTAGGTTTCAGTATTTTTCTGTACCAAAATAAACTTATCTCTTAATTCCATTTTTCTGTAGATGTATTGATGTTCCCTTGTGTTCTAGGAGTTGAATTATTGTGTCAGAAGATGCAAAGATCTTTGACTTTTACTTGATAATTTCCAATTTTTTAAAAAAATATCTATTTATTTATTTATTTGAAAGTCAGAGTTACAGTGATAGGGAGAGAGAGAGAGAGAGAGAGAGAGAGAGAGATCTTCCATTTGTTGGTTCACTTCCCAGATGGCCACAATGGCCACAGCTGGGCCAGGCCGAAGCTGGGAGCTTCTTCTGGGTCTCCTAGGTGGGTTCAGGGCCCCAAGCACTTGGGCCATCATCTGCTGCTATTCCCAGGGTCATTAGCAGGGAGCTGAATCCTCATTAGCAGGGGGCTGAATCCTAAATGGAATAGCGGGTCTTGAACCAGCACTGATATGAGATACCAGCATCCCAGGTGGCAGCTTAAATCACATTGCCACAATGTTGGCCCCTCAATTTCTAAAATTATTGTATCAAATTACACTTTGCCAGGATTTGTTTACATCCTCACAAAGAGAATTGTCAGACTTTTTAATATTTTCTCTTTGGTGGGTATAAAATTGTATTATATTGGGGTTGTGAGAGTTTTCAACGACAAATTAGATTGACCATCTTTTCAAATGCTTATTGGACAGATATATTTTCTCTTCTGTAAAGCTGCTACCTGCTGTGCCAGCATCCCCATATGGGCGCCGGTTCGAGTCCCAGCTGCTCCACTTTCCATCCAGGTCTCTGCTATGGCCTGGGAAAGCAGTGGAAGACGGCTCAAGTGGTTGGGCTCCTGCACCCATGTGTCAGACCCAGAAGAAGCTCCTGGCTCCTGGCTTTGGATTGACCCAACTTTGGCCTTTGTGGCCATTTGGGAAGTAAACCAGCAGATGGAAGCCCTCTCTCTCTCTCTCTCTGTGTGTGTGCCTCTGCCTCTCTGTAGTCCTGCCTTTCAAATAAATAAATAAATCTTAAAAAAACATTAATTGACAATGGTAGTGCTTTACTATATCAACTGGAATATATGAATAAGTTTGGGTAGTTTAGTATGTTCCACATATCCATTCAATACTCAATGTAACTTAATCTAAATTGCTGTATGTAAATAACAAGTGTTGACATATGGTAGAGCAATTTCACACTTATTCTTTTTCAGGTGCATCTTGGACCTTGGTCTTCCATGTAAATTTTAGACTTGATAAAAATCCAAAAACAAACTCAACAAAACAGATGGTACAAGGATGATTGGCACTGCCTTGGTTCTGTATATCAGTTTTGTAAGATTTGATGGCTGGAAAATACTGAATGTTTCTAGTCTTGCTATGGTTAGTAACTCATTTAGATATTCTTTAATGTTTTGCAGTAAAGAGTTATATTTTAGGTTACTCCTAGATATTTGAATTGTGTTCTAGAATCATTCAAAGTTTTCTCACTTTTACTAATATAAGTGCTGTTTTAACATGTAATTTCTGATTTGATCAATTTTTGTACAGTGATTTTTAAATCTAGTTCTTGCATTTAGAAATATTATCCTTTTCTATCATTAACTTTACCTGATATTTTCTGTTAATTCGGAGGCCCACACTCACATTTCCATTCTATTCTTCTAGGGCTGGAACTAGATGCTTGAAAACTCTACTTCCTAGAATGCCTTGAGAACCAGGTGGTATATAGGTTCTAGCCAAGAGAAACATTCTCAGTAGATTAAAGAAGAGGGAGGAAGAAGGTAGAAGCCACTGGACTTGTGGTTTTCACAGGCAACTGCTGGCTGACAGGACGGGAGCAGCCATAGAAGCAGCAGTGAGACAGGTGATTCCAGCATGGCTCAGGACAGAGACGAGCAGGCTCAGAGGAGCACAGGTTTTTGGATGCTAGTGACTGGCAAAGGGCTGGGGTCTCCTGGAGTTGTGCCTTTCATTACAATAGATCAGCTTATTTCCTTTCAGGGTGGTGGTGCTATCCTAATATCAGCCAGTACCTAACATCGTCCCTGATCTCTCCAGAATACTACCTTTGTTTCCCTACCAACAGTATGGTAAATTAGGGTCTTTAAATCCCTCTCTGATAGTTCTGCTTTCTTGACTGTGTCTCAAACGATATATTAACTATATGTATCTAAAGTTTTTTATAATTTAGAATAATATGAGAAATACTTGTTTCATCTTTAAGAATTCTGGCATATGATTTATTTATCCTCCCCTATTATACTGATGTTATCATTGTGTAGACAACAGAATAAAAATGTTCACAATAGGAATCATGTATGGTAGGAATCATTTATAATGTAATTTAGATTTTAGAAAAAATACTTGATTTTAATATGTTTCATTGAAAGTTTTGGATGACTATTCTTTGTCATATTTTGAAAATTTATTTTTCTTCCTTATGTTAAGGGATTTACATAAAGGATTACAGACTTTTATATTTTTTTCCTGGTATTTATCAAAATGATCATTTAGATTGTCTTATTTAATCTCTTAATTTGGTGAATTATATTAGTAGACTTTCTGGTGTTAAACCAACTCTGAAATTCTTGGTTGCTCTAAAATTCACAATGCTACATGAGGGTACTTCAGAAAGTCCTTGAAAAAAATGTGCTATGAAAAACCTACACATGGATTTTAAAACATTTTTATGCTCAAACAATATTTTAAATAAATGTTTCTATGAAATTTTGCAGTTCTCTTGTTTGTTATCTGCTGATTTTTCTTTTGAAATTTATATTTATACTCAAGAGTGAGAATGATCTGAAAACATTTCTTTCACATGATCCCTATCTGTTTTTCTATCAGTGTCATACTGCTCCTAAAGTAAGGTGGAAGATATTTCCCACTTCATATCCTGCGGAAAAGTTTATTAAATACTATTAAATATTTAGGACTTAATTTAAATAAACCAATTAGGCATGATGTAATTTTGTGGAAAAATTTTATCTTACTGAATTAAGATCTTAGTAGTTACAAATAACTGAAATAAATTACTTCTTTTTCAGGCAGTTTTATTACCTTTTTCAGGAATTTATTAGTGTCATGTAATTTTCAAGCATTTGGCATGAAGTTTCTCTGCTTTCTTATATTCTTTGCCAAGAATCTACCTCACTGGAAGCTGTTGGTGAGTGTTAAAGGATGCAAGTGTTCACTCAATTTTGTCTAAAGTCTGCTTTGATAATACTGACTTTCTAACTAGGAAAGTCTATTACTGCTTGAAAATTGTTTTTTAAATTACTTATTTGAAAAGTAGAGCAACAGAAAGATAAAGATATTCCATCTATTTGTTTATTCCCCACACGTTCACAGCCAGGTTCAGCCAGGCCAAAGCTAAGAGCCTGAAACACCATTTGAGTTTCCCATATGAGTAGCAGGAACCCAAGTACTTGGACCATCATCTACTGACTTCCTGAGTACGTCAGCAGGGAGCTGTATAGGAAGCATATCAACTGAGATTTGACCTAGCATTGTTAGGGAGTACTGGCTTCACAAGCACCCTAAGACTGGCTCCCAGAAGAAAATTTTAAGATCATAAGAAGTTAATAGAATGCTCAACCACTACGAATTCTCAACCTGCCAAGGACACATCAACTTTTTTTTTTTTTTTTTCATACACATGAACAACTTCTGTCTCCCAGGTTTGGACTACAAACTGAAGCATGGATGCCTGTGCTTTAGTTCCAGAGCCCTTCAGAGGAAGAGGAGGCTCAAGTTCAGCTTTCAGGTATTGGCATGAATGAAATCTGGCTAGCGCACCTGTCTCCAAAGCACCCTCACTTCTGCAGTCTGTATTTCCTTCCCAGGTTGGGATATTCCAAATCCCTTCAACTAGTCAATCTACAAATAACTTCCAGAGGCTGCAACCACCAGCAGCAGACCAGTCATGTTGATGAACAATGATCGTGCTTCACTTTATAATGGATAAATACATAAAGAATTCTAGTCAATGAGCTCTTAAAATATATCAAAATTTAACTTATTGCTCAGTTAAAGTTTGGCAGTATCAAGGTTTCCTGATTATAGTTTTCACGTTGTTAAGAATATTTTAAACATTATAAATAATAGAATTCTGTCATTGATTTTCACATACAATTTCTTTTGATTACGTAAGAGAGGTCTATATGTTTTGAATAATACTGTATTCTGATACTTCATAATTATGCTGGTTATTTTAATGTACCTATTACAGATGAGGGATGTATTAAAGGCTATCATACTGTTGTGTTGATTAATGTATGTACAAAGGTATTTCAAGAAGCTTGTGAAAATGAAATTAAAATATAAGTTTATTTCAGTGCAAAAGTAAACAGAAATCTATGCAGAGAGGGGTCCTCAAAAGGGACCCTGTAGGAGCTGGCATCATGTTACCCTGCTGCCTGTGATACCAGCATTCCATATCAGAGCATCAGTTCAAGTCCTGGCTGCTCTGCTTCCAGTCCAACTCCTTGCTAATATGCAGGGCAGCAGAGGATTGCGTAAGTACTTGGCTCCCTGTCACCCATATTGGAGACCTGCATGGAGCTTCTGGCTCCTGAGAGTGACCACTTGCAGCCATTTTGGGAGTGAACCACTGGATAGATGACCTCTCTGTCTCTTCTTGCCTTTTTTTTTAAGATTTTATTTATTTATTTGAGAGGTAGAGTTACAGACAGAGAGAGGGAGAGACAGAGAGAGAGGTCTACCATCTATTGGTTCACTCCCTAGATGGCTGCAACGGCAGGAGCTGCACCCATCCGAAGCCAGGAGCCAGGAGCTTCTTCAGGGTCTCCCACACAGGCACAGGGGTCCAAGCACTTGGGCCATCTTCTCCCAGGTCATAGCAGAGAGCTAGACCAGAAGTGGAGCAGCCAGGATTTGAACTGGCCCCCAAAGGGGACGCTGACATCACAGGCCACTACACCACAGCGCTGGTGCCTAGCGACTATGCCACAGCGCAGGCCTGCCTGCTCTCTTTCTGTCTTTCAAGTAAATAAGTTAATCTTTTTTTTTTTAAAAAAAGGGCATGAAAAATGTGTTTTAAAAGAAATCTATGTATAGATTTTAAATTGTTTTTGCACCCAAAGTAAACTTATCTTTTAATTCCATTTTCCACATACATATTTCTAGCAGAACTCCTTTTATATTGGAAACTGTTATCTAGTATCTAATGCTGTATTAATTTTCCTGTGCATCAATTAAATTATCCAATAGGCTTATACAATGCTTGTGCCTTTAATTTTCTTTGAGAACACAGGGAAATATGATTGGGGGCAACTGAAATAATGTTCTGGGATTGAAAGTAATAGGGTAGATCAAAAAGAGAAATGATTATTAACTATATAAAGATGGTGGATGACACCTTGGGAATGCATGAAAATATTTAAAGCAATAAGATAAATGAATGAGGCAACCAAGCAACATAATTCTGGAAACATTAATATTGAAGATATTGGAAGAAGGGCTAGCAGGTGAGACTGATGTCATGTTGGTAGAAAAGAAGAATGAGGAAGGAGATTGGCAAAGAAGTGTCACCCAAAGAAACTACAACAAAAAGGTGGAGTTGTCAACAGGATCAAAAGAAATTGACATCATTTCCTGTCCAGCCATTCAAATATACACACTAATTTGTAAAATGGAAGACAAGAATTCTTTGTAATATTTTTTTTTCCAATGGGGTATCTCCATATCTTAAAAGATCACCTGACACATTGTAGTCATTCATAAGATATGATGAATTAAATATATCATCTATTTATTAAAATAAAACAATTATCATTACAATATATGATCTCAAGATAGATGTACCCTGATATTTAGACGTTTTTACTATGCCCACGATACTTCATTGTGACTTGTAGATTTAAAAAGACAGACCACGGAGTAGAGCAGTTTGAAATGTGTCTGTTAGAACATAAAAATATCAAATATTCATGTCTTATTTTCATGATATATACACATTAATTAATAACAATTTATCTGAATTAATGTTAATAGTTTATCAGAATAAAATGATCAGTTCTTTTCAACTGGAATTCAGAGTGAAATCCTAGATGAATAATTGCTATGCTGAAATTTTTGTCTTTATGTTGATTATTAAAAAATAAAATGGAAAATTAAAAATTATTTACATTTTACAAATAGATTTTGAAAAGCTTGATGTTCAGAAGGCCATTCAAAAAGTTTCTTTTGGGGGCAGCTGTGGTGGCACAGTAGGTTAATCCTCTGCCTGCAGTGCTGGAATCTCATACCGGCGCCGGTTCTAGTCCAGCTGCTCCTTTTCCAATCCAGCTCTCTGCTGTGGCCTGGGAAAGCAGAAGATGGCCCAAGTCCTTGGCCCCTGCACCCACGTGGGAGACCTGGAAGAAGCTCCTGGCTCCTGGCTGTGGATTGGCTCAGCTCTGGCCATTGCAGCCATTTGGGGAGTGAACCAACAGAAGGAAGACCTTTCTCTCTGTCACTCTCTCTCACTGTCTAAACTCTGCCTGTCAAAAAAAAAAAAAAAGAAAAAGAAAAGCCTTTTTGGATATACCATACTGATCATCTTTTCTACAATTTTAATGCTTTTTTTTTTTTTTTGCTGGAATAGACTTCTATTCTTGGAATAATTTTATGGACATCTTTTTAAACAGGTTAATTGTCTCACTTGAAGTTGTTGATTACAGATAACCCCAATTTTAATAGTGTATTTTTTTAAGATTTATTTTATTTCTTTTGAAAGGCAGAGTTAGAGAGAGAGATACACACACACAGAGACACACACACAGTGAGAGTGAGAGAATGAGAGAGAGAAAGAGAGAGACAGACCTTCTATCTGCTAGTTTACTCCCCAAATGCCCGCAATAGCCAGGCCTGTTCCAGGTGCTTCATCCAGGTCTCCGAAGTGAGTGGTGGGTATCTAAGGACCTGTGCCATTCTCCCACTGCTCTTCCCAGGCTCATCAGGAGGGAACTGGATCGTAAACAGAGCAGCCAGGTCTTGAACCGGCACCCAGAGGGATGCTGGTGTTGCAGCTTGTGGCTTAACCTACCATGCCGCAACACCATCCCCGATATTGTATTTTTATATAAGAAACAGATTATCTGTCTCATCCTATTAAATGAGAATATGAATTAAATCAAAATGCGGTGCTGTAGTCAGTATGTGTTTATACCATTATCTAATGATGTCTTCTCGAATTCTACATATTCCAAAAATTCAACATCCTTACTTTTCACTCTTACAGTAAACGTGTAGATATATGCTGGACCAAGACTGAATACTTAACAATCTTTTAGTAAGAAGTAGATTTCACTTGGACTAACCTGTTTCTTTTACCATTAAGAATCATAGTACCAGTGGAGGAAAGCCCAACAATCTTAATACGTGATCACTTTTTATGTCAACTTGTGACATTTTGTCTTAAGTGATTTTTATGTGTAAGATAAAAAAAAAAAAAGGCTGAGCTCTCATGATAGCTTTGGATTGGCTAGAGGAACAGTGTTTAAAGACATCTTACAGAACATTCATTGTTGACTTGGAGAAAGGGCTCCACTCAGGTTTCTATTTATGTCTATGTAGCTCAACACTTCTAATTAATAATTGAGATGAATAACTTTTTATAATTATTATACTAGTTACAGATTTAAAAAGAGTAAATCAAAAGGATTAGGGTCAATGTTTTAAACTTAAACTGCTGGGCCAGGCATTCATTGAAGCAAAGATGCTGCTTAGGTTTTTCTTTTCATTTTTTCAAGATTTACTTATTGATTTGAAAGTCAGTATTATAGAGAGGGGAAGAGGCAAAGAAAGAGAGAGGGAGAGAAATCTTTTATTTTATTTCAAAAATATTTTATTTATTTACTTGAGAAGCAGAGTTACAGAGAGAGGGAAAGACAGAGAGAAAAGTTTTCCATCCACTGGTTCACTCCCCAAATGGCCAAAACGGTTCGAGCTGGGCCAATTCAAAGCTAGGAATCATGAGCTTCTTCTGGGTCTGCCACATCTTCTACCACTTTCCCAGGCCACAGCAGAGAGCTAGATCAGAAGGAGCCTCTGGGACTAAACCGGTGCCCATGTGGGATGCCAGTGTCACACGCAGAGGCTCATCTCACTATGCCAAAGTGCTGGCTCCAGGGGAGAGAGAGAGAAAGAAAGAGAAAGAGAGAAAGAGAGAAAAAGCGAGGGGGTGGTGGTAGAGAGAGAATCTTCCATCTGCTGTTCACTCCCCAGATGGCTACAAGAGCTGGAACTGTGCCGATTTGAAATCAGGAGCCAAGAGCTTCTTCTGCGTCTCCCTGTGGGTGCAGGGACCAAGTAGTTGGGACATCTCTGCTGCTTTCCCAGGCACATCAGCAGGAAGCTGGATTGGAAGTGGAGCAGTGGGGACTCCAGCTCATACCCATATAGGATGCTGGTGTTGCCTAAGGTGGCTTTACCTACTTGGCCACAAAGCCAGCCCCATGCTTGGTGTTTTTCATATCCTGTTTTGAAGTACCTGGGTGCAAGTCCTGGCTCTGCTTCCAGTCGCAGCCTTCTGCTAGTGCCTCCTCTAGATGATGGCTTAGCTGCCAGCTATGTTGAAGATGTGACTTGAAGTCTTGCTTCCCAGGTTTGGCATGGCCCAGCCCCAGTTGTTGTGGTCTTTGGGTAGTAAATCAGCTAATGGGAGATATCACTATCTGTGACTCTCTTTTCTTTTCAAAATAAATAAAATTTGAAAAATAATTGCCTATATAGGCTAGGAAAGTTGCATTTTAGCCACCAAGGACTTTTAATTGGAAGAAATTTCAGTATTAGCCATTAGTGGGATATGAATTCTAAATACAAAGTCCATTTAAATTATATTTCAAGGATAGTGAGGGCACAGTTTTACAATGCTTCCCTCTAGTCCCAAACCTTCGATGTTAGAATAACACAGAGATGAACAAAACAAAATCTAAGAGTGTCAATGAGTTTAGGGGCATTTGAAAAGATATATGAATGCATCCCTTAACATAATGGACTTGCACCTTGGGAGACATTTTCTTTTCAAGTGTTTGAGAATGTCTGTTGGAAGACTGGAGTCTTCTTCCATCTGGCTCCAAGTTGTTGATCACTGCCTCGTAGAGAGGCAGTGCTGGAGCAGACTTTGGACTCACTGTAAAAGAGTTTTCTAATAGTGGGAGCTGTTCAAATAAAGAAGGGCTCACTGAAACGTTTAAGGTTTATGCAATTGTGAGAATAGAATAATCATCAGCGGTTTTCAAGCTCAGAGGATGTTACAGGACTAAGGAGACAAACTGATAGGACAGTAAACCTCTATTCCTAACTCAATAGGAACAACTCCATACTTTTGCATTTTAGTTATCTATATTTGTAAGGTTAAAATAAAAGGTTAAAAGTTTACAACCACTGAATAATGTAATCATCTGGAAATAGTGTTGCAAAGGAAATTTAAACACTTGAATGTGTGTTGAACCAGGTGATACGTAAAGTCTTTTTAAAGACTGCTTTAGTAATAATTTTAATGACACCATGAAATTGTCTGCAGATAAATTGCCCCAAAATGTAAAATTCTCTTTAATCCTCACCACAAACCTGAAATAATGTATTATTACTTCCATTTTATACAATTAGCAAACTCTGTGAAGAGCTACATCATATGAAAAGAGCTGAATTTATAACCTTAGCTAGAGTCAATGTTTACCGTTACACAATGTCATAAAATCACAAAATTAGGAGTGATTTTAGGACTCATATTCTAGTTAATTCTAGTTCTGCTACTTTAAGTTACATACAACATCACCTACCTGTGATTGGAAAATCTGTAGTCTAATGTCTTCAGACTCCCTCACTTTTTTCTTGAGTTACCTCATTATATTGGGAGTAGCAGGAGCTATTAAAAAGTGACTTCTTCGGTGAGCTGAATTCTCTCTCCATATGTCCCCAGTCAAGTTAGATGTGCTGTCTCATATTCAGCACCTAAGTTTTCATTTTTGAAGATATTTTATTTAAACTGGGGAAATGCAATGAAGAGGAAAAGCATAAAAATATGGTAAGAATTTCTCTGATAGGATTATACCCTTAAAAAGTTTTTTAAAAATAAAATTTAATTTGCAACAAAAGGGTTAATCCTTTATCATTTAACCTGCTTTGGAAACATCTTTGTAAGAGAGAGATTTTTAAGAGGAGATATTTTGTAAGACTGAGATGTATAAAGACAAACATCTTTATAAGATTAGACTTTATAAGACTAGTTGTAAATCTAGAAAAATGTAAATTGAGGTACAAGTGGCAACAGAGAAAAATACACAGTTAGAAATCTCTGCAGAACAGAGTGTAAATAAAATTCTTGCAGCCTCCAGGGCAGATAATTGGGAAAAGTAATGGAGTAGCACATAGGCATCTAGAGCATGTTTCCAGGGGAAGAGAAGCACAAACTCTATGGGGACCCTTAGCTTCTGGGGTTGGTCCAGTTGATATGTAGGCAAGGATATTCCCTAGGCAGGCAGAGAAAAGCATGGCAGAGCCCTAAAAAAGAGAGGCATTCAGCAGTATCTCATTAAAGGAAAGGTATCTAATCGCTGAATTGCAATTCATCTAAATATAGGGGTCTAGTATTTAAACTCAGGTAGAAAGGGCCACGTGCAGGTGTAGAGAGAGGGTGTCAGTGGGCAGGGCCACAGGGTGTGTGTCTGTGGTTTCTCTCCACTTTGGAAGATGGCAGAAGATGCAGCAGCAGTGCCAGGGCATATTATTTGAGCCTTAGGCTATCAATGGAGTCACAGAACCTCTGCCCTTTTGGGCTCTCAGTAAGGATAAACCTCTCCTCTGAGACGCTTTCTCAACACCCCTGCATCTCCATCTATCCACTCCCTTGTCTGAGTATCCCAGCTTTGTCAGATGCTCTGCCTTGGTTTTAATTTTACCATGTGTTCAGACTGTAACAGAAAGATGCTCTGGGATCTCACTTTCCAGATGACCTACTGGGGACCAGTCCCTCCTTCTTCCAGCTTGCCCTGAGGTTGTTTTGCCACATGTATGTGCATGTGTGTTTCTACCCGGGTCAGTGGCGTGAGCTGATGTGTGTGCACGAATCTGTCACACAGAGGGGACCTGAGCTAGAAACTCAGAGCATTGCTGGCTTGAGGCCTGATGTCCTCGGCTTCCTGACAGCAAGAACAGTGTTTAGTGTAAAACCAAAGCAAGGACAAAATCAAGTTGAGAGGGGCTGGCACTGCGGCACAGCAGGCTAAAGCCGCTGTCTCCAATCCCGGCATCCCATATGGGCACTGGTTTGAGTCTTGTTTGCTCCATTTCTGATCTAGCTCCCTACTAATGGCCTAGCGGAAGATAACCTGAGGGCTTGGGCCTCTGCACCTATATTTTAGACCCAGAAGAAGCTCCTGAATCTTAAAAAAAAAACAAACCAAACAAAACCAAAGATGAGAGACTGATTAGGCCCTCAAACAGATGGATACGCATCTGATAACATTTAGGTTGTGTTTGTGTATAAAATGTTGTACTTGAAATGTGAAATACAAACTGTGTTGTCCGTCATGTCCAAATGTGTTTGAAATTTCCTACATTCCTTCTTGGGCCTTGTTGACCCCAAGATATGCTTCCAAAATTTGGCTTTAGAATACTGTCGAGATAGTAAGGAAAAAAAAAACATAACGCTTCAGGTCAAATGACTGTATTTATTTACTTAAAAGAATATAAGGAATTCTTAGCATATGCAGCTATGTTTGCTAAAGCTAAAAGATAGTACACATCCGGGGTCTTGGAAGATCAAACTGACAGTGGCTGATTCCTCACTTTTATTATGTGAGGCTGTTACAGGCAATAAAGAAGGGTCCACTGTGATTCCTTAGTTCTAGTCTCGAGCTCTGTGAGCTCCTAGCCTACTACAGAATCTTCTGAGAAAATGCTGCTTCATTTTGATAGAAATATGCGAATAATGAGAGCAGGTGATAGATAACTTTATACTATATTCACTGTGTGTGTATGTGTGAGAGGTTGTGTGTATGCATACCTTAAGGGGTAGCAAATAATTCCCCATTACACAGATAGCGATTTTAACCTCCCTTTGTCCCATTTAACCTTTCAAGTTCCAGCTACTCAAAAAAAAATTCTCAAGACTTTTATCTGTACTATTTTCACTAAAAATCATAATTTTTGTCATAATTTTATATCTTATAAACAACAGTATACATTCAAGCCTCTGTCCATTGTGGTATATTACATTGAATTAACGATAACTAGAACAAACTACTGAAAGTGTTGGAAAGCTTACAATGGGAGTCATGAAGATGATTTGAAAGCTGTCATCATTGGCTAATACATTCTGCAATGAGCGCTTACAAGCAGGTTCTTTTTTTTCCCCCTTAAATCATATCTCCATGTCACTCCTGATATATCATTTTAGCTACACTCTGTGGTTATGCTTATTATTATTTGCTTTCCTTTTATAGAAGTATGACAGCCCTGTGAAAGAAAACTGAGAATTCTAACAAAGTACCAATAAAAGAAGAGGAAAAGAAAGAAATTAGTATTTCCACTTCATTTTGTTCTCTCATATTTTGGAAATAGTTTCCTGTAACTAGGAAGGAGTAACACCTCAGGGCAGAATCCATTCCCTTTCTAATGCATTTCTAGTGCTTAGCCTTCCCTCCTAGTTTGGGGGGAATGATGAATAATGTAGGCCTTGGCTCTCCTTTTTGAACCTAATTTTCCAGGGCAGAAGAAAAACAGAATCTGCTTTTCCATCCTCTGTGATTAATTTTTGGAACATCACATGTGCGCGAAGCTGAGTGATGCTGTGCCCACCCAGCTGCGGTGGACATCTGCTTCAAAGAAGGTAGGGACTTTGTACCCAGCACTCCGAGGGTGTCACTTGGGTGCAATAGTGCAGAGCCAAAATATGGAGAAGATGAAAAGGAAACGATTAATACAGTTTGTGTTTCAGATTCCACACCAATTTAATAATGTGCATTAATGATGCAATTTGGCAACAAAGCTATTTAATAATCATTAAGCAGAAATTGCCATTTCCCAGTAACAGCAGACTGTTATAACACATTGGCTAATTTCTCACTAAACTCAACATAAATTAAATAACAGATTTTGTGTATAAAGCGAAAGAGAAAGACCCCTTTATTTTCTTTTTCAAAGAGAATACACATCTTTGAGGAAAAATTGGCCAAACATTAGGGTTATAATTAGAGAACAAAGCAAGAAGCTGCATTTTTTTCGATGTTTAAAAAATTGCTTTGATGTTTAAAACAATGTTGTACTGTGGTGTCTTTCAGGAAAGTGCTTGTTAAATGCAAGATTGAAATTTGCAACCTACAGATGTATTTGACTCCCCACATCATCAAAGATATCCCCAAATAATTAAATTCAGAGACTTTCCAGCAGTGGAGGGGATCTGGTTACCCCTCATTCCCACTGCCAAAGATGGTTTGGTGCTGCTCTACATAGATGTAACTGGGTAATTTTGGTCTTGCTAGGTTTGTTACCGAAATACACCTCTTCTTATTTGCCTATATATGTCTGCAAAGGTCAAAAGACTTATGGAACAGAATCTTAATACTCTTTAGCACCTTAATATAGGTTCAAATATATTAAATAATATTTGATATTTAGAGCTGTAATGACATGGTTTTGATTGATGTGAGCTTCAGAAGTATCTAAGAAGAATATCACTGTCAAAAAATGCATGTATATTTTTAGTTATGTTTAAGAGTAAGACAAATTATTTGAAAAAAGTTTGGTTCTGTTTTCATGGTATATGTTTATGTTCATGCATATGTTTATGTACATATAAACATATTGCATACATATTTATTGAATATACTCACTTATATGTAATGTATATATTTATATATGCTTACAGGTAGAGAAAAATTGTTAAATTTTTTGCTTTGGTCTTTTCATGTGTTGAGTAGTTTTGACATTATTGACATTATTCCTTATAATTTCTTTTTCTTTTTTTTAGAAAAGTATAGATATTTGAATTGCAGAGTTACAGAGAAAAAGGGAGAGACATGCACACATACACTCACAAAGAGAGAGATCTTCCATCCACTGGTTCATTCCTAAATGGTTGCAACGGTCAGCACTGGACCAGACCAAAGCCAGGAGCCTGGAACTCACGTGGATGAGTGGAAATGGGGGCCCAAGGATCTGGATCACCTTCTGTGCTTTCCCAGGGGCATCACCAGGGAGCTGGATTGGAAGTGTGCCTTATAATTTCTATATTTAACATTCTTCATTATACGTTTCAGTATTTGATTTTCTATGACTTTTTAAAAAAAATTATTTATTTGAAAGTCAGAGTTACAAAGAGAGAGGAGAGGCATAAGAGAGAGAAAGAGAGAGAGTGAGCGAGCTCTTACATCCTCTGGCTCACTCCCCAATTGGCTGCAACAGATGGAGCTGCGCCCATAGGAAGCCAGGCGCCAGGAGCTTCTTCTGGGTTTCCCACATGGGTGCAGGGGTCCAAGCACTTGGGCCATCTTCCACTGTTTTCCTAGGCCATAGTAAAGAGCTGGATTGGAAGTGGAACAGCCGGGGCTCAAACCAGCACCCATATGGGATGCCGGCACTAGAGGCAGCAGCCTTACCTGCTACGTCACAGCGCCAGCCCCCTCTATGACTTTTTTTTAATCAGAAAAATATGTTTGGGGGGTTGGTGGTTTGGCACAGTGGGTTAAGCCACTGCCTGCAGTGTTATCTTCCCATATATGTGCCAGCTCAAATCTTGACTTTTCTACTTCTTTTCTCTTTTTTAAATTTAAATTTTTTTTTTTTATTTTAGTTTTTAAAATTTATTTGACAGGTAGAGTTATAGACAGTGAGAAAGAGAGACAGAGAGAAAGGATTTATTTCAAAGGCAGAGGTACAGGGGGAGAAGGAGAGAGATGCAGGTGGAGGCTTAGTCTTCTATGCCACAACACTGCCCTGATTGCTCCGCTTCTGATCTACCTGAGAATGCAGTGGAAGATGGCCCAATGTACTTGGACCGCTGCTGCTTATGTGGGAGACCCAGATGGAATCCTCAGCTCCTCTCTCTGTCTCTCTCTCTCTGCTTCTGTAATTATGTCTTTCAAAAAAATAAATGAATAAAAAATAAAAATGTTTGGAAAAATAATTACTATAGTTGAAATGATTTTATAGAATACAATGATAAAAATATGTGAATAAGTTTGGCAGTGCTAAACATATTCAATAATTGGTTCACAAAAAATCTTGTTACAGTGAATATTATAGAACCTACTTTTCAGTTAATATGAAATAATATTAGTGGTCCTCACATAATTAATTAGATGAAGGTATTATTTCCTATGATTCAATTAGGTGAAAGAAAAAAAATACTTAAGAATATTCTATGTGAGGCAGAAATATAATAGCAGGTAGGTAATATGAGTTCATAATTAATGCTGCTTTATAGTTTTTAATATTCTTTGATAAAATAATGTGAGGCCAAAACTGAAGTCTGAGAAATCTAACAAATTTGTTAATTATTTAAGGTTCTGTGCATGTCTGTAGAATTTTCTGAGCAGCATAGTACACACAACTCTGCATCACAAGAACTTCGGAAAACCACCTCTTCCATCCCTTCACCTTTAATAAAAAGGGCAGTTCTAGAAATCTTATAGAATCTTACTAACCCTTTCAAGTACCTTAATGCCTTTTTCAAATCTTGTTCTAAACTCCATTTTCTTAAGTTCTGATGCACTTCTCTGCCTCTGCCCTCTCCAGTATTTTCTCATAGCTTTAACCAACATAAAGGGTCCTAATCACCTATCCATTTACTAAATGAATGCTTAACAAGACACCGATAGTACCAGTACTCTCAGCCTTTCTTCTCCTGTTCTCTTCCAAATGTGCTAAGGCACATGGCTGAGAATTGCTGCTATCTGGTTCCAATCCCCACTTACCAGAGCTTTTTATTTTTCCTGACAATCAGACTCGACCTGTTTCTCACCACTCTGTCCACTACCTCAGCCCCACTCTGAGTGTCTGCTGACTTCTAATAATAGATCTCTATCACGTCTCTTTCTCATTTGTATAAGCAATTGAATTGTTGTGAAACATTGGGCTTTGCTTTGGGAACTACCTATAAGTTCTGATTAACCTCTTAAACACAAATATCTCAAAGCCTATCTGAAAACCAACCGCTGTGCTAAAAACTCTCTCCCTGACCATATATGATTGATCACCATCATGGCAATGAATCTGGCCTCAGATTTAAGCTTAGGGATTACTGCCTTATAACTCATGACCCAGGAAAGTACCAGTGCCTCCCAAGAACCAAATACCCTTTAATATCACTCCCTTCAGCTCATAGGGAGGAAGGTCCCTGAAATTTGGTAGGTAGCACGATGAGATATGGTGACTATTAAGTTTCTTCATACGAAGCCTCAAGTACTTCTCCAGATGTAGTGGCTGTCTTGCTACCGGCCCAGGTCTGAAGCCTTTTAATTCTAAAACTTATGTTATGTTGACATCTAAAACTACCTTGACCACATTAAGTTGACTGAATAGTAAGTAGCTTAAACTCTGTTAATCAGAGTAACTAGAAAAATAAGGATAGAAAATATATAAATTAACAGTAAGAGGAATTAGAGCGGTGGAATTACAGAAATTCTGTAAATATCAAAGAATATTTAGGAGATACTAAGAACAATGGTATGTCAATAAATTTAACGTCAGTGACATGGGATAATTTCTTAACAAGAACTGTAAAGGAAAAAGTTAAATTGTGTTTACTAGCAGATATAGAAAATGTGAAGAAATCTACAATAAATATTCTAAAACTAGTAATCTTTAGAACAAAACATTGATTTTCAACATACCGATTTTATTATTATATTCTAGCTAATAAAATAGGAAGCTAAAATTTTAAAAAAAATATTTTATAGCACCAAACTTTAAACTGTTAGAACTAAATCTAATCAGTGATGTGTAAACCTAAACAGTGAAAACTAAAAATGAAAATTTCTAAGAGAAATTAAAGAAAATCTAAACAAATGGAGAAACATATTTTGTTTGTGGGTCAAGATATTTAATGTTGGCATGATAGTACTTCTCCAAAAATTTATACACAAATTCTACATGACCTCAGAAATTCTAGCATTTTGCTTTTGGTAGCAATTAACAAGCTGATTCTAACATTTATTTGGAATTCCAAAGAACCTAGAACAATCTACACAGCATTGAAAAGAACAAAGTAGGACACTCAGTCCAATTGATTTCAAAACAGAAAGAAAAAGTATTTAAGGCAATGTGATATTTGTGTAAGGATAGACAAATAATTTGGTGAATGAAAACACAAGTCCAGAAATGGATAACGTTTTTTGGACAATGGTGAAAATTACCCCTGTGGAGAACGTATAGCCTTTTAGAGATCTTGTGTCTGAACAATTGGAATTCCGTATCTTCCCTCTACTCTGATTACATTAAATGAACTTCCATCTACATATTGCAGCATACACAAACATAGCGTAAAATAGATCATAGAGTTAAAAATAAAATATGAAACAATAAAAATATATGAAACAATAAATCTTCTAAGAGAAAATCTTTGTGACTTGGGTGACACTACAAAACGATGATCCATAGAAAACTGAATAAAACATGAATAAAAGCAAAACAGTGTAGACAAATTATATTCAGAATTTATAAAGAAAATATAAAGAACCCTCAACACTTAATAATATAATAATAATAATAATAAAAATCTTACAAATAGCACAGCACAGTGGTTAAGATACTGCTTGGAATGGTGCCACTTGGAGTGGTGATCCCATTTAGGAGTGTTAAGTTCAAATTCTGGCTTCCCTACTTCTGATTCAACTTCCTATTAATGTGTACCCTGGGACGTAGCAGATGATGGCTTCAGTAGTTAGGTCCCTACCCCTTCGTGGGCGACCTGCCAATGGAGAGTCCTTGCTTTGGCCTGGCCCAGCTCTGCTTTTTTCACAGGTATTTGGAGAGTGAATCAGAGGATGGAAGATCTCCATCTGTTTCTCTGTGTTTCAAATAAAGTGAAAATAAATAAAATCCTATTTAAAAAAATGACAAAGGATTTGAGAAGACACCTAATCAAAGACTTGTGGAAGGGATATGTACATAGAAAATATAGTGAATGCTATTCCTCATTAGGAGAACACAAATTAAAACCACAATGAGATAGCACTGCATGCTTATCCGATGGCTAAAATTGAAGATGCACTATACAAACTGTTGGTGAGCTTATGAAGACTCTACAACTCTCACACACTGTATATGAGATTAGAAAATTGTATTGGGAAACTTTTGGTAGTGTCTTAAAAAATATGAAAAAAAATCAAAAAACCTACCATGTGGATCTAGCCATTCAATTCTACGTATTTATATACATAAAAATACAGCACATATCAAAGACTTGCAAAAAATGTTCAAAGAAGCTTTGTTGAAATTGGCAAAATTGAAAATTACTAAACTACCAGCAGGTGAATTAATAAACACATAGTTGTATATCCCTACAATGGAATCCTACTGAACAATAAAATCAAATACATATCTGATGTTAACAACTGCATGGTTCAATGTAGAAAAACCATATTCGGTGAAATAATCCAGACAAAAAGGTTTATATATTACATGATTATATTAACATCAAATGCTACAAAATGAAAATCAATCTACAGTGATAACAAGATCAGTGTTTACCTGTCGGGGCTGGGATGAGATTTAAGGGGGGGATGCCAAAGACTCAGGGGAAGCCTTTGGGATGATGGGTACACTCACCACATTCACTATGGTGGGACTCTTCAGGTGTATGCATGTGTCTAAACTCACACAAATTTAACTTGAAAAATGAACAATGAGTCACACAATTAAAAATGAAAATAAAATATAAAATGTTTGCTTCTAAAATAAATTGCATATATTGTACTCACATATAAAATAAGTTTGATCATATAAAACAACTGGAAAGTAATGGAAGCTTTTACTCAAGAGAAGAATTTCTTTATGTTCTTGTGTAACATAATTTTCTTTCATTCTCACCATTGAAGAGGTCTAAAAACACCTATAACTCAACTACTTTCATGTAAACAATTCGTCATTACTGAAATGAATTTTTTTTTAAGATTTTATTTATTTATTTGAATGAGTTACACAGATAGAGGAGAGGCAGGGAGAGAGAGAGAGAGAGAGAGAGAGAGAGGGCTTCCATCCTATGGTTTACTCCCCAGTTGGCTGCAATAGCCAGAGCTGCACTAGTTCGAAGCCAGGAGCTTCTTCCGGGTCTCCCAAATGGAGGCAGGGGCCCAAGGACTTGGGCCATCTTCCACTGCTTTCCCAGGCCACAGCAGAGAGCCGGATCAGAAGTAGAGCAGCCGGGACTCAAGCCAGCGCCCATATGGGATGCTGGCGCTTCAGAAGGCCAGGGTGTTAACCCGCTGCGCCATAGCGCTGGCCTCTAGACTTTTTTTGACCAAAGTAATTTTCATTTCTGCCCTCTAAGCCATAGTTCTGTTATTCATTCAAGAGTATGATATACTAAGAAACAATAAAGATGTAGAAGAACTCCAATTTTAGAACATCTACCTACTTTTAAATAAATCATAGAAAACATTAGTACACCTGTTCTAATTGAGTGATCCTCACTGCCAAGTTGAGAACCAAGACTAAGCTGAGTTTATATGTCTTACTAGAAACGTTTGTTAAAATTATCAGTACTTCCTTCATTTCCTTGTAAATGCTAATTCCTGTCGAAACTGGAAAATATTTTTTAAAAGTCTTCCTGGACTATTTAATGCATGGCCGATCTTGGAAACTACTGGCCATTTTTGAACATTAGTACTTCTTTAGAAGCAGTGAGTAAGAACTAGAAAAATCCTGATAAGTGGATTTGCATCAACTTATAGGATCAAGGAAATATGTGTGCATTTCTTCAAAGGGAAAATTCAACTGCTATTAACAACTTAGATAAGCTAACTTGTCAAAGAG